>NC_069132.1:38168651-38473151 GCF_026914265.1 Mya arenaria
AATAATTGTGTCCCCTTGACCAAACTAAAGTCGAAATTGAAACCCTCTGGACGTATTTAAGGATGTGTTCTATTTGCTTTAAATTATTTACAAAATAAAATTTAAGCAGTATATTAAACTATTTCCTTTGTACTTTCTTTCATGTAGAAAACTATAGTAAAACATAATAAGTTAGCAGCAATTATACCTTTTGGAAATTAATTGAGGTTTTCTTTGTCCTTTGGCTTACTTTTACAGTAGGTCATATTGCTGTGTTTACATTTTACATGAAACATACTAATATAAATTTAGTACTTGAACGAAAGTATAAGTGCATATTCCGAGGATAACTATATGTTAATATACACTTTCCAGACACATGGATTTAGCAACTATTAATTTAAAGGGGGTAGAGAATATTGACGTACTCTTGCCGTCCGTCTTGCTATCCGTCCGTGACATACATATTGCCACGGTGGTAGAAGCCCAAATGAGATGATTGACAAAATATCCAAATAAAAGTCGAGAGGGAAACATGTATTATTTAACTTTCCAAATAACATATATATGCATTCATATTTAAGTAGTAAATCATTGTTTTAAACAACTTAATGTGCAAATAAACCTAGTCCAAGAAAAGCGTGCACATACAGTGTATCTTCCCATAATTCGTCATTCGCAACTTTGTTAAAAGATAATAAAAAATACCAGCTATTTACGCGCACGGGTGTGTGTATGTGTGTGTGTGTGTGTGTGCGTGCGTGCGTGCGTGTGTGTTCGCGCGCGCAGGTGATAACTAATCAATGCTAAGTCAACGGTATGCAGATTTGTTTTTCGTGTTCCTCCAGGTACATTAAGCATGTTAAGTGCCGTATCAAAAGTAAACACGTTGTACTTCAAACCATGATTTACTAAGTATAGGCATACATATACAAAAAACATACAGTTTAATACTTCTCCTGGCCACTATATGTTTAGTAACAGGCTGATACATGTAAGTATAAATTCATGCTATTTATTTATGCGACTGGTAAAATGAATCATCATCAACAGCAGCAGCAGAAGTACTATCATCATCATCATTAGCAGCAGCACCACCAGTACCACCACCATCACCACCACAACCACATAATAATTGAATACAATGTATTTATAAAACGCAACACAATATCAAATCAAATATGCTTCACAAAAAGTTGCATTATCTCTAACAGAAGTGGCCGCTCTGAAGGGTCCAACATAGTTCTAAGTTACATGCAGGCTGTAATTCTTGATAACCTGTTGGTGACTTCTAACTGTACTGCCAGTCATTTTCATGCCTGAAAGAATTTTGAAATGACAAATGGCAGAGTGTCTATCAGCAAAAAATTCGCTGTAAAAATCTATAGCCGGCACAAGTATTATACATTTTGCACTTTTAAAATATATCCATTTCAGCCTTCAGAATGTAACAATAACGGGCTTTGATTATAAGTATCTTCCATGGCCGAGAGTGTAAGTTGGGTTCATTCCGACCCGAGCGTAGGGTGTTTTGCGAAAACGTGGTTTACCGAGTTTCCGCAAAACACCCTGCTCGAGGGTCGGGATGAACCTATCTTACACGAGCGGCTATGGTAGATGCTTTTTCTCCCACCTCAGTTGAACAAAATTAAGTAAAAATGCATTTTTTGCTGGAACTCTTTTTTGCTTAGTGAAAATAATTGCGTACGGATATTCGATACTTCGTGGTTGTCATAGATATTCGCGCAGAGTATGTAAATGGTCTGATCGGTCTTTAAATAGCTCTAAGAAGAGTGAAACATTATTTCTTGAAAGGTGCATGAAAACTGTTTTCTGGTGATATTTGAAGCGAGAAATAATTAACTAGCGTTCTAAATATTGCCACAAGACAAGGTTTCCATGATGCGCTACAGACGACAGTCTTCAACAAGGGAGGTAATTACAATGTGGTGACCATTAAAAGAAGTTCCTCACGGGCATTTTATCTTCGTCCGTGGGCAAGATAAGAATTTCTAGCATGGTTAATGGATCTACTTATCTGAGGTGGGAGAAAGACTTGTCGAGACTTACACTAAGCAAATAAGTTTTGCTATAGTCCCGGCGGTGGTGGGTTCAAGCAAAACAGGCACGATTTTCCTCACAGGTTTACTTTTAAAAATCGCTTGGGTATGCATATGTTTGATGGTATGTTAAAAATAGGTCGCAGTGCCATAGCTACACTGAGGCAGTTGCCTCGGTGTTTTGAGGGGGGGGGGGGGCTATAACAATTTATATAGCTCTAAAAATAACCTTTTTCGACTGACTTTGTCAAAATATACAAAAAAAACATCGACCAAAGATACTCCAGAATGCAGGAAATCGCTTCTTGCAAAAAAGTCCGGGGGGGGCATGCCCCCGGACACCCCTTGACCGTTCTGCCTCGGTGTTTTTAAGTCTAGCTACGGCACTGGGTCGCTTTATATCAAAACACATACAATAATTTTAATCCAAACTTTAAGTTTAATACTCAACTTCTGTCTTGCAGTTTATAATTATGCCACTGTAAATCGTTGATCAGCGTTACATCGTGGGTGCATCTAAAGAAAAATGCATAAGTTTAGGTGACATGTCACAGAATTTACGAGGTCATAATCTATTACACTAAATGAAGGAGCATGAGTTCATTCCCTTCTCTTGACTGTGGTTATAAAGTGTTTGTTAAAATATTAAGATGTATCGCAAACAAATAGCGGATTTTTATCATAAATACTTAAAAACAAAAATGATTATGTTTTTTTTCTATATTTTTGTTGAATTTTATCCCGCAAATTGATTTAATATTAAAACGCATCGGTATACTTCAGAATACGCATATATATGCAAATTTATAAAAGCAAGTTATCACTCTACCCAAGACACATTGGTATATAATTGTCTACCAATATTGCTCATTTAGAGGTCCGTCGCTTATCAGATAAAACGGTCTCGCTGTACCGACCACACTTGACGTCGCTTATCAGGTGTCTCGCTGTACCGACCACACGTAAAACGGTCTCGCCGTACCGACCACACGTGAAGCGCACACGTCAAGTGTCAAGTGTTGATAATGTTGATTTCATTATCACAGATTGTGTATAAAATGGACATTAAAATGATCCAAAATCTGTTTGGGCAAATTCGACCTCTATATTTTTGTTGCTTTAATGTCTCGTATAAAAAGGGGAGAAGCACATCGATGTACACTTGTCCGTCCATCTGTCCGTTCGTCTGTGAAACACATAGCAACGGTGATATTGTTTCAAGTGTGGTCAAGGTTGACAATTGATAGTTAACCATATGAGTTTGAATAAACTACTCCTATAGTTTGGCTTTAACACTTAATATATGTACACACTGAATAATGTGCAACAAGAATAGATTTACGGATGCCGGAGTATTAAAAGCCATAAGTCCCAACTGTCAACACTCAATACCTAACATATTCTGTCACATTGATAAAGTTCAAGTTCTTGACAGCCGGACACATTGTGCCCTGTTAACCCTTAGGGCACTGTCCCTCGTTTGCAGCACCCTGCCCTTCTTGAAACCTTGATTTAACCTTGTGTTTATCACAAGAATGTGCACATACAACAACAATAGTATCGAAATTTAACAATTCAAAGTTCATTGAAGGCTTTATAAAATTCATGTGAAGATGTTGAATGAATGTAAGTCCGTATAATTCTATAATAAATGTACTCAAGCAAATGCACAGCATCGCAACATTGAAATGGTTTGATTTAAAGCTGCACTCTCACAGATTTACCGTTTTTACAACTTTTTTAAATTTTTGTTTTGGAATGAGCAAATTTTTGCGCAAATATCTGCAAACTAGGGATTTAAGACGGCTGATAAAAGATCAGATCGCAGATTTTTATATTTCCGTTCACAAATTAATGTTTTATGGCTTAAACTAACGGTTTAAGAAAAATGCATAAAACATCATTTTTTAACTTAATATAAAATTCTGCAATCTAATGTATTGTCAATCTTATATGACAGATTTACATGCATTTTCGCATAAATGGGCTCGTTCCAAGACAAAAAATAAAATGTCAAAACGTTCAATCTGTGAGAGTTTAGCTTTAAAGCGGAGCCAGTGTCATATTATACAGAATAAGCTGAATAAAACAAGATGTCACAAATTAAAAGACCATTTACCCATCCGACCGGGAATGCGATAATGCCAAGACATATTGCAGCCATAAAGGCGTGGCCAGACTTGGTAAACTACTAGACTGCTGGATTAACCGAGAAGTTATTCGCGCACGTTCGATCAGATGTTCATACGCGTTCTTCAACAACAGCTTATACACTCACATGGTACCTACGAAAACTTGTATCCGCCGTGCACCTTCCGCCTCTACTTATAAAGCATAGTGCCTTGAGTTTATCATACGATTATAAAGTTAACGTGTTGTCATGAAATAGCAATTCGCAAATTCACGAGTACATGTTGCAAATGTGGCACGATTAAAGTACATGTATATAGTCGGCATCCTTGCGCTCTCGTACATGATACTATGTTTGTGGCGAAAATGACCAAATTGTTACGATTTTTAATCATGCTCGAATTTTCTTCCGAGCTTGCTCGAAATGGCCGAGTTGGCACCATTGATCGTATCGCGGTATTAGCCGGCGATGCCCGTGGTACACGTGGAGGCAACAGTAACACGTGCGATGCGCGTGCCGACTTCGAGACAGACAGGGTGAATGACAATAACGAGGGAAGGGTACTAAGTGTACTTATTCGACCACTGTATTTTGTTGTTTTAAACTCTGACATTAAAGTTTCGTACTCATTCGACGTTTGGTTTTGATATTTCAAGCCCTTACATTTAGGTAAAAAGGCCTAGGAACATGAAGTACTTCAACCTCTTTGGTTTGTTGTTTAAAACATTCACATTAAGAGGTAAGGGCATAGAAATCTTAATTTTATTTTGTGTTGCAATTGCACAAAGGCTGTTTCAACGGCCTGGACATGTCAAAATTTAGCGTCTAGTCTTATGTACTAGCAAAGAACTAGCCCAACATTTTGTAAACTAACTTCTTCATTGTTTTTAACACAAGTCGTGGCATAAAACGAAAGTATATTTGTTTAGTACTTAATTTGCATTTGCATGCTTGTGTGTAATTGTGCGCTCGCGTGTGCGTTTGCCATTCCTGTCCGTTTTCTGACATGTTTCCTTCTTTATTTTAGTGAATTTGAGCCAAGGTGTTATCGTCGGTGGCATCATCGGCAGCATCATCGTGCGAACTTTAACCTTCTGCCATTAGTAAATCTACATTATATTATAATTAACGACACGTGTCTCATAATTAAATCCCACCCGGTATTGCTATAATAATTTAGATTTGAAATAATAATAATAAAAATGTTGAGTTTGATGCCCACGATCGCCGTTTGCATATAAAACATGTATCTAAGTTAACTCCCGCCAATATGTAGCATATAAATTGACAGACAAATACGAATTTGTATCTTTTTCCTTGAACAGAAAAAACAACATAGGAGGCAGTATCAGCCAAAAGGGGTTGGAGGTTGGTTTTTTATATATAATTATATACAGTCGAAACCCGTTGGCTCGAACTCTTTTGGCTCCAATTCCTCGTTGGCTCGAACTTAATTTAAGGGACCGATTTCTATAAAATGAAGGTTAACGATCCCGCTTGGCTCGAATTTTCCGACGCTCGAAGTCTTTTTGCCGGTCCCTGGGAGTTCGAGCCAACGGGGTTCGACTGTACATAATATAATCATCATATTTTACATTGAAGCAAACACTTATCCTCTTATTGTACGCTTTATCAAAATAGTACTTCAGAGATATGAAGTAAAAACAATACTACGATAGGTTCTTCTTGGATTGTTATATCACTTCTCGCTGCTATGATTTTTAAGCAGGCAAAAAGAACTGATACAACCCCACAGATCAACCGACTAACATTCTATTTCCCATTTATCAAACAGAATCCCAATATTTATGAAGGTTCGTGTAATTCTGATCATTATGTACGGATAATGACGGATAACGTTCACTCACTGAATTCAAATTTCGTATTTAATAGTTAAACATTAAAAGGTCTAATTTGATGGACAAACTTAGAATTATATATCTGTCTACCCACGACACACAGGGAAAGCCTTTCGAAGATCAGTTGGTAAATTCTTTTGAATTTAACAACCCGGCAACCCGGATAGAAGTGTCTAAGTGTGGTTAACTCCCACGCTTAAACACTTCAGATCTTTGGAATGGCTTTCCCCGAGTAGCTAAAACATCTGTCTGCCCAACAACGGACCTCAACATTGTCAAGTTGATATAAGTTTATATAGTCGGATACGCTAAATAATACAAAGCTGTGGGAAGATATATTAACGTATAAGCGTTAATGCCGTCTGAATTTAGTTCATAAATCTTACAGATGGTCAAATGCCGAAATTTAAAAAGTTATACACAAATACAAAATTGTAGTTTGTATCGTTTCCAAAATGATAGGAAATTTACATCGAAATTGTAAGTTAATTCAAGTTAATGACACTTTTCGCATACAATTTTTGTGTTTGGTTGTATTTTTCTTTAGTATATAAATAAAAGCGACAGAGATAAAGGAAAACACGAGTGGTTAAACAGCGATATTGTCACTGTATAGCATGAAAAATATAGTTTCCATCATTGAAAATAAAAAATAGGAAAAGTTATCACGTTAAATTTACCACATAGCAAATCAACAATAATAAGCCAAATGTCGCTTTCATTTTACCATTTAGCTTTATGAGCTGTTCACAATTCCCGTAAGTAGAATTCGGAATCAAATCAACATTTTCATCATTAAACTGAGAGTCTGTCTGCCGTAATACGTGGCCAAAATTGTGTATTTTATCATTTCAGTTAAACCAAATGCGTATATATCAGTTATACCAAGTAGGTACATTTCAGACGCGTCATACCTGTTCACTGATGTACCTGGTATTGATCCCGACGGCCTGAACCCCTTTTTGTGGACGCCCGGAACAAATCGCATGTCTTCAGGCATCCCCCCTTCCTATTTAATACGTATAATTACACTAATTGAGTGTATAAGGTAGAGATGAACATTCTGAAAACCTAAATTACACCGAACAAATGTTGTCACGTAACGTCTAATAAGTGTATTGCCAAAGATATCATGAATTTGTAGTTTGTTTAGGTCAAGTCAAAATTTACTTGCAAATACATTGCCATAAACACTGTACAAACAAGAATTGTGGTGAAATTTACAATATATCAGCATAATTTAAGCATTACACATGTATATTATGGAGAGAAGTATGCAAACTATATGGGTTGATAAGATCGCAAACACGCAATTTCTTTTATAAGGACAACAAGTTGTATGCTGTTTGTACGCTAGTTAAACTTCCAATACAGTTTTTTTCCAATTAAATAGTCATAACTCAGGATAAATCAGACAACATGGCTGGTTAGCGAACCTTTCTGCCCATTAACAATCTGGCCATTTTTAGTAACAATCGAGTATCTTGAGCGATATGACTGGTTATCAGACCTGTCCAACATATTATGCCAATACACATTCTGACCAAATAACTCAACGGTAGATTTCGATGATTTGGCAGAGCTAGCAAATAAATTCTATGATATTAATTCTAGCCGAAAGTTCGTACATGAGTTCGTAAGAGGAATGAAACTAGCGGAATGACTTTAAGCAGAACGCGTTATATCAATTAGCACGAAGCATATTGCACTTGTCAGTTTGGCTATAGTAAACTATCAAATGAGTTTCACTCATATCAATTGAAAAAGCGTCACATTAACTTTAGAAAATTTTATTAACAGGAAGATCAACTTTATAGATTAGGGTATTGCAATTACGAGGTATACCGATTTTCTCGAATACGTTTTAAAATGGCAAAACTAGATGCAACAACAAAGAGTTAAGCATGATGACACGGTTTTCTGACATACAGAAAAATCGTTTTCACTTAAAGAAATGTCAAGCAATAAAATTCAAATAATCAATACGCAGATTTGAATTTTGACCCTTCTGCCCATCTGTCCTTCAATATCGATGGCACCGAATGAAAAATATACTTAAACCCAGTGATTTTACTGAATAATGAGCATTCGATTTCGACTTTGAACACCATAAACTCATTTCGGACATTTGTGGTCATAACGAAAGACTGTGGGATTCCTCAAGTGTAACCAGAATACGATATTGGCGCAAAAACTTTATTTAAATTTCTTCAATATGCTAATTTTGGCGCTTCTTTTAAGAAAACACACCTTCCGATAGCAAACAGAAAAAAATCAAAATGTTATAAAAGGCGGCAAATGCTTTGGATGAATAAAATCCCTGAAATTGCACGCTTAGTTGAATACAGTTCAAAACCGTATAAAATTGATATAGTTAGATTATATAATAATAATTCCGTATAAAATCAGTTTTGCACTATCTAACAATATTGTGCTAAAAACGGCGCGCGCAGAATCAGGGGCCTTCACCTTTTAGTTATTTGTCTGGTTTTCATTCGATGCCATTCCAAATATCTTACGCATGAAAGGATTCTTGATGAAGAACCATATCTCTTACGTTAAGAATGACCTTGTACTCTTTTCCAACATGGAATTTCCATATGTCCGAAATGTTTTGGGGTTTTTTTTCAGTTGAGTTCTCGTTGAAATATATATCCATGTAGTACATAATATACAAACATTCTAGAAAATATATTAGGTTCACTTGAGTTTAAATAATGTGTGCATATGAACTTTTACATTCCAGTATACTGAACAGGATGGGGCACAACTCGATGGGATCCGTTTTGTTCCTTGGCGTCCACAAACGGCATCCAGGACGTCAAGATCAACATCCGGCACGTGCCGTTGTCCATGTGTGACACATCGGAAAGGTACACATTTGGTTAAACTTATATACGCACCCTTGTTTACACTTAGGTGTATACACTTGGTTAAACTTAAATACAAACACTTGGTAAAACATCTTTGTTTTAAGTCTTCATTTTCATTTAACACATAACCACGTGGTATACACACTGATTAGGTTCAATTGTAAAAACACGGCGCCTTTTACTGAATATCGTGAGTATTTTAACCATGGCGGTGTGGAAATCTTAACTTGATAAAAAATATATTCTCTATATAGCCGTCGGGATCAACATCGGGCACGTGTCATTGTTTTCATTTGTTTTCATTTGTTTTTATTGTTTTCATAATATTTCCATTCATTGTGATTGCTTGTTTTAGTGTTCTATGTCTTTGGCGTTTACCCTGTGCCATTAAACGGGGTTTATGTTTAAACGTTTGGCTACAGAGCTCGTTTCTGAAGTTTTTCATATAAATTATGACCAGGTATAACACGTCTGAAATGTTCACACTTGGTAAAACTGATATGTACGCATTGAAATGATAAAATAAACAATTTTGGCCAAATTTTCCCGCAGACAGAGTCTCAGTACTTTGATTTAATGTTAGTTTGATGCCTATTTCTACGCATGGAAATTCTGAACAGTACATAAAGTCAAATGGTAAAATTACAGCTGATTATTGTTGATTTGCTATGTGGTAAATTTAACGTGATAAATTTTCTATTATTCATTGTCAATGATTGAAACTTTGTCGTGCTATAAAGCGATACTATCGCTGTTTAAACACTTGTGGGTTTTCGTTATCTCCGTCGCTGCTATTTCTATCCTCAAGAAAAAATCAACAAACACCGAAATGAAGTGTGGAAATAATCATTTATTTGAAAACTACCTACAATTTCGATGTAAATTTCCTATAATTTTGTAAAAAAGTACAAACTTAAATTTTATGACTTGGTATAACTTTTAGAATTTGAGCAATTTACCATTTGAAAGATTTATTAACTTAACTTAAATATCATTAATGCGTATATGTGTATATATCTTTCCACAGTGCTGTATCATCTAGCGTATCCGAGTATATAAACTGATATCAACTCGACAAACTCGAGGTCCGTTGTTGGGTAGACAGATGTTCTAGCTCTTCGGGGAAAGTCTTTCGAAATTTCATTAATAAGGTTCAATGAAATTTAGAGACTTTCGCTGGGGGTCGTGGGTAGACAGATATAATATTCTATGTTTGGCCATCAAATTAGACCTTTTAATGATTAATAATATGATTTTTCACTTCAGTAATTGAAAGTTGTCAAAAACAGTACAAGGACATGATAGTTATAATAGGCTGGTACAAACAAATAATTGTGGTTCTGTGTGATAAACAGGGAACATTATGTTAGTCGTTTGATTTGTGGGGTTGTATCACTTTAAGTTGCTATCTTGACGACGCACCTGTAAAACACTGACATATCTACCACGGACCCCCTTGATAAAGAGCATGATTGTATTTTGAGACACTTGGCGGTATTTATAACAGCATTTCGATCTACACATTGCCAAAGCTTAAATCTTCGCATGACGACGATGACACCTTGGTTCAAATTCACTTACAAAAAAAAGGAGAAAATTCAGAAAACATACAGAAAATACAAACAATATCGCGAGCAAATATGTACACGCGCACGTACGCACATACGATAATAAATTGGCGTACGTGTGATTACTATACATGAAGCAATTTTACAATCAAATTAAAAAATTTCGTTTTATGTCACGACCCTACCAAGTTCAGAAGTATGTTCGCGACATTTGACCTGCTATACATACATTTATTATAATCAGCTTATTGAATCCGTTTGTGTAGGGGTAATTTGTGTTTGTGTGTAGGGAGGGAGTAGATTGGGAATGTGGTGTTGAAAGGGAGAAGCCCTGGGTGGGAGAGGGGGTAGTTTGCATGTGGGTTTTTTTTGGTAGTTTGTGTTTGCGGGAAGGCGTAGTTTGTGTCTAGGGACACAAGTTTGATGAGTGGGTGGTTTGTGTTTGTCGAGGTTAGGGTTAGTATGTGTGAGCGTGTGTTTGTTTGAGAGGGGGTGGGGGTATGCTTGGGTGGAATGGGGAAGGCAGTGTGTTCATTGAGTGTGTACCTAAGATATTTTCATTTCGTCTTCCTCTAGGATGGTGTAGAATGTTTAACCAGCAACACTGGTGCGTGGCCACCTTTCCTGACCGGTACACATTCTCCACAATCTAGGAGAAGATAAGACACAAAATATTAAATAAGGAACCATTTCCTCAAGGATTCTAGGAGCAATTTCGATCTTAGGAGATATTTTCAACAGTATAATTGCTCTGTTCCAAGTATAGCAAAATATGAAATCGCTTTTAGGTTTGAAATCGCTCCACGGATTTTTGATAAAACGGTCCATAGCAATGTACGACCTCAGAGTTATTGAAATCATACAAGAAACAATTCAGCTAGTGTAAGTATTCGTGAATAACGTTCTTTAGTGTCCGCTCGATAATATTGCACGGTTAAAGGCCTGGTTTAAGGAATTTTTGGCATGACAATCCCCTGCTGTGCATATCATGCTAATTGCACTGGTGTCACAGTGCCAATTTCCTGTGAATTTGTTTATTGGCTCAGGGCCATTTATGGTCAATTTCCTTAATAAAACCCCGAAACTGCACTGCAGGTCACTCAAATCAGAGATCTGATAAGACAATTAGGCAATTAGATTAAGATCAATACGCAGAAGTTGTGTACTATACACGATTTGGGGAGGGGGTCACTTATAGAAGGATTAAACTAGGCCTTTAAGTTCCGCCTACTTGTTAACCTATTGTTAACCGAATGTTTAGCTTCAAACATGAGGGTATAGAGTAAAGTATCTGCTTTTTACCATGTTTTCAATGGCAACGTTCAATGGTTAGTGTGAGTATACATGAAAAACGGTCTTAAGTATCCGCACGATAATATTAAACGGTTAAGCTCCCCCTACTGGTTAACTTTCCGATTAATGTAAAGACGAAATCAATGAAAGCACTCTTCAGCACGGTACAATATGTTTGGTATTCTACGCTTGAAACTGACACAGGCCAAGCTTTGGCATTCTTCAATGTTATACTTCATAGTTATGTCATTGAAGGTCGGTGGTAGGAGAGACTTCTTGTGTAAATCTGAAACAAAATGCATAATTTTACATCAAATGTTACACAATTTTACCAGTAACAATAAATTTCACTAAATGAAAGAGCAGGAGTCCACTCCCTTCTTACGACTGTGGTTATATAATGCTTTCTTATGATAAGATGCTCCGTAAACAACTAGCGTTTTTCTATTATAATTACTTAAAACAAATTGATTTATAATAATAATGCGTGTATCATTTATTGTTTACTTTTATCTCGCAAAAACGATTTTATAGTAAAACACATCGATTTACTCAAGAATACGCGTTTATAAATACATATATGCAAATTGATAAAAGCAAGTAATCTCCAAACCAACGACACATTAGAATATATTTGTTTACCAGCGCTTATATAGAGGTCCGTCGCTTATCCAGATATCCGGGCTACTGTGCCAAAACAGTACTACCCTTAAGTCTTGTTCAAAACCCTAATGACTAAAACCGTACGTGCTTAATAACGCGAGTCACAGGTTTAATTTGCGGTTTATGTTCATGGATGATTCTGGACGGCAAAATAATTTTTATAGAAATTATAATCATGCTGATAATAGATTGTTGCGTTATCGATTGCTGAAATCAGGGTTAGAATAACTACCCCGGTCGTACCTTATTAACGTGGTTTATAGAGGTAATCGGAGGTTCAACAATTAAGTTATAACTGCATAAACTCCACTTACCTCTGGTTCCACGGAAGAAAATTAAAACAAGTTCATCGAATATTGCTATAAACGGATTTTATAACTGAAAAACAATGCATGCAAGCACAATAAGTACAAAATAGTATTAATTAATAAAGCAGTCTTCATTGAAATTAGTTTTTTATGTTTGAAACTTCAACATATGTGAGTTTTGTATCGTTAAATAAAAAAGCACATTTTAAATAGTGTGACTTAGATCATGTAAATTTTATCTTTTTCTCAGGTGCGTGCCTCATGGGCTAAAATATTGTCACGTTGAATGAAGCTTTTGAAATAAGAAAACAGTTTATTCTGTAGCATAAGCATATTTATACATGTATTATATTGCGTGAATATCTTCTTGAAACGTATAAACTATTGACATGTTAATGTCTTATTTACATTTATATGTGCATATAAAAACAATATTAATGAAATACATGAATAAATGTATACGTTTGTAGCTTTCATTTATACATTTTTATCTTAGATTAAGTCTTTTTTCAGCCTTAAACGATTAGATAAACCCTAAACGAGAAATTTAAAGCTTAGGAAAATATCATGTTTATTTGAATCACAGATATTAGCTTAATTAAATAAGAGTTATATGTACTTCTGTGCCACTTTAAAGCCCTTAACTCTGACGGCGTTCCCCATGTATAATAAAGCGCATATAAATTATTCAATTCAAGTCTGATGAACAATTGTTAGAACTGCTGACTGCAGTTCTAACAATTGTTCATCAGACTTCATATGTATACGTAAATGAGTTTGCTTTGCCTAAAAGATCTGCATAATAATTTCTTTCATATGGTGTTTCAAATGTCCAATAAATTGACAATAGCGCCATGAAATTCATGATTTAGACCTCGTATTTACATGTTTGAAGTGAAACACCTCAAACTGGCCAGCGAAGTGACATCCTGAGCCCTGCGTGCCTCGGACTCTTCTTTCTCTGACATAATGGACAGTCTGCAGCCTTTCACTCTTACATAAATTTACACAACAGACACATGTCACAGTTTCAGAGCTAGGTGATTAGCGACGTAAACGCACGCGTGGACAATGCTTCTCTCTTCTAGATTTTCTGTTTAGCCAATCACCGTTAATAATCCGCTGTCATAAGTGTGCATTACTCATGACAGTTGTGTTTGGAGCACTTTCCAACACCATGCTGTCCCTTTGACTGCCGAGTATATAACGTGCTGCCCTTTCATCTTCCCATGCGGTTTGATATTGTCATACGACAGGCTGTTGTGGAATGAGCAGATGACCCGTGTTTTCATAATCGGTAATCTCCTAATGCGATAATTGGTTAAGTAACAGCAAAGTAGTGAAATTCCGCCAGTAGGCGGTGCTAATAAACGCCAGCCAATCATATTATATATTGAGAATTATGCCATTAAATGATGACAGTTTGTAAAATGAGATAGAAACCTTTTATTTTTTATAAAATGATTGTCCAAACCGGACACGCCATTTTAAACTTTGAAGCTGGCGGTCACAGTAAACGTGTCAACATTTGTAAGTTGCCGCTAAGACAATCAAATATTTAACTTTTTAAAAAACCGATTTGAAAGTTATTTGTGAAATGTTAATGATGAAATTTTTCTTTGTTATCCACAAAAACATTTTAATGCTTTATGAAGCATTTACCTGTAATGTCTACGATCTAGTCAGACAATTGAAGAATCGGCGTGATCGCTATTCTGTCAGAACAATTTAGGATGAGGTTTAGATTTTCAATGTTCCAATTTGAATTAGTGATATTTTTTCAAACTGTCAATGATATGAAATGTCATTTGGTTTTAATTATCAGCATATTAAACATTATTTAACCAAAGACAATAAAGTAACAGCCAGACTGAATGTAAGATTCGTATCCTATCCCGGTCGTACCCTATCCTAAGAGTCGCCCATATCATATTTCTTTTGGTGTATTTATGCCATACTGACCGTTTCAAATGTTTAACTGTCTTAGTTTTTTCTTAAATTTAGATGCTTTTTAGGAGAAAAGGGTGACATGTTTAAAAAGGTGACTCCAGACAAGAACATTTATACTAGGCCTAAAAAAATACATTTGGTTCGGGTTACCCGACCCTACCTACGGAATAGGCGCATAATAATAAGTTTGAACAAAAAAAATGAAAAACTAAAATTGCTTTTCAATATGTAGTTTAAAACCTTAAATGCTTATCTAGAAGATAACTTTAACACCATTCTCCAATGATGAAAATAACATTTTTATATAAGCCTTATAAAAAAAATAAAAAGCCTACCTACCATAACTATTTTTGAAAAGGATGTAACCCTAACCAAACAATTTTTTAGGCCCTACCGCAGAGAAAACACATCTTAATTATAATATGAAGACACCCTTCTACAACTAGAACATTTTTAAAACTAAGAAATGAGGGAAATGCATTGAATTGGGTATGGAAACCAAAAATGTCAATGGGGAGACCCCTCCCCCCTATTTGGGAGGGGGTAGCCCCCCCCCCCTCATACGCTACCCCCCTCACACACCCACCCCTATTCGCCACTATGCGGCTTATGCAGCTTGCCCTTTTCAAAACTTTATCAGCCCTTTTTTAAAACAAGATTGGAGCACATAATAAAATACATGTTAACCAATTATACCTTAAACAAATGATAAACCATATTTATGTAACTAAGAAACAATGTCACATGTACTGTATATTTTACTTATTCATATCATTTTAAAGTAACAATCTTGCATTTCGCAAAGTTCGCGACAAATACCTTCTTCAAGACTAGCTGGAGCCAGGTCCAGAAAGCCGGAACATTAATTTAACTTGATTCATTTTATGATAATCATTCTCATACGACTCACCATTCTCATTTGAAAGATTTATTAATTAACTTAAATAAAATTAACGCTTATATGTTAATACATGTATATCTTTCCACAGTGCTGTATTATCTAGCGTAACTGACTATATGAAATGATATCAACATGACAATCTCGAGGTCCGTTGTTGGGCAGACAGATGTTCTAGCTCCTCGGGGAAAGTCTTTCGAAATTTCCTTAGCGGCATGAAGAGTATCAACGCTAATACTGTTCTATTCCGGGAGTAAATTTCGAAAGACTTTCCCTGGGGGTCGTGGGTAGACAGATAAAATAATCTATGTTTGGCCATCAAATAAGACCTTTTAATGAATAATTATACGATATTTCACTTTAGTAAATGAAAGTTGTCCGAAACAGAACCTTGACATGAAAAACATAATAGGTTGGTAAATCTGAGAAAAATGTGATTCTGTATGAACGGGGAACATTATGCATCAGTCAATTGCAACCATGCCCCCAGGTCCGGGAGTATACCGGGGATAGCCGGGGAAATGGGCCGTGTTTTTACCTTCCAGGTTGCGCCGCAGTGCCGGGTGAATGCGGAGGTTTGGTCCTCGCGCCAAAAATGGCGGGGAATGGACCTTACCTAGGTCACTTGGGTGCGGGGCATGTAGCGGGGATTTTACCAGCAGTTCGTTTCCTTAGGGCGGGGACTTTACCCGGGGTTGGCTGGACTGAAAGTCAGAGTCCCCGCTCTTCCCTGGACCTCGGGGGGGGGGGGGGGCGTGGTTACAATTGACTGGTGCATTATGTCCGTCGTTCGATCTGTGGTGTTGAATCACTTCGAGTTGGTATCTTAACGACGCACCTATAAACACTGATCTATCTACCACGGACCCCCTTGATAAATTGCATGATTGTTTTTTTGAGACACGTGACGGTATTTATAACATGATTTCGATTTACATGTACTAATCGGTCCGCCCGGTTAGCTCAATCGGTAGAGCGTTAGATTCTGAATCGGACAACCCGGGTCGATTCCCGGGCGGACCAGGTAGTGATGGAACGAGTATCGATTAAAATCGATTAATCGTCGCTGACAACGCTATGTCGGCGACAATCTATAGTGGTTGTCTAACTAAAATCGATGTCGCTAATGTTACTTCCGGTAACTACGTATTTTTTTGTTTTGTTGTAAAAGTCGAGTAAATGTCAATGTTTCTTTTAGGTAAATTCTCGTTGAGTTTATTTTAAAAAGGAAGGTCACTCTCCTACACAAATGGTGTGAATGTAAACACCTTGGCTTATACACTTACAAACTTTCCGAAAATTACAAATTGTTTTTAATATTTGATATATTTCATAAAACCATCTTCAAAAACCTGTCTCTATGGTGAAGTGGGTCCGGTCTTACCTGCAAATACCGAAAATCCCGGCTCGATGCATTCTGTTTTTGAAACCGTTTTTGGTATCGTTTGTAACTAACTAATTTACTTTTCTTTGTGGATATTTTATGAAATTAAGATATTCCAATGAAATGTTCAATATGAC
This sequence comes from Mya arenaria, assembly GCF_026914265.1. Taxonomy (NCBI): domain Eukaryota; kingdom Metazoa; phylum Mollusca; class Bivalvia; order Myida; family Myidae; genus Mya; species Mya arenaria. Next base: position 38,185,755 of record NC_069132.1, read on the forward strand.
AGGTTATCGAATGTTAAGCTGGTTCACAAATATTTAATATGCTTTTACATTGATCAAATGCTAAGATAACTTACTTGATGCGTTGTGCATCATTTTGCAGTTGACGTGCAATTATTAAGTATGTGTTGTGTTGTTATGTTTTTTCGTAAGGTTATTAAACACAGAAAAAGGTTATGGAAATTTTCTTACTATTGTAAAAAGCATGACTATAGCATCACACGTACTGATTCCAGGTTTAAACAGTTCAATGCTCATTGTGATACTATGTATAAAGAATGTATTCCATGCTGAAATCATGATTTTTTGATTATTGTCCGATAGTAAATCGATATGCCTGGCCCGATTCGATTATCGATAGCAAATGGGGTCCGATTTTCAAACACTAGGACCAGGTCACTTCTGTTGTGATTGGTTATGAAATCCTTTCTACGACCATTCGCACTGTACCAGTGCCCCTGGCATGTACAGAAGTTGTCAGTTTTTTGCAGAGGTGAAGGCACCTAGTACTGGTTCTGCCCAGGATAGGTGTGCGTTGGTTGAACCCTTTAATGTGCTCACGCCGGGACCCGGAGTATAAACTACTAACACCACCCACCATGTACTAATCGCCAAAGGCAAACACTTTGTATGACGACGGTGATACCCTAGTTCAAATTCACTAACAAAAACAAGAGAAAAATAAGAAAACATACAGAAAATACAAACGAAATCGCAAGCAAATATATATATATATATATACGCACACGAACACACATACGCAAATAAATTGGTATGCGTGTGATTTATAACACATAAAATAATCTTACTATCAAATTAAGATTTTCCGTTTCATATCACGACCCTTTAAAGTTCAGAGGTATGATGTGACCTGGAACTTTGCATACATCATTACTGGCTATTGAGTCCGTTTGGGTAGATTGTGTAGGGGTGTGTAGGGGTGGGGGGATTTTGAGTTATGTTTGGGAGGGAGAAGTTTGCGTATGTGGTGGCGGAAGGGGGCCGGGGTGTTTGCGTGTACTTTTGGTGGTAGTTTGTGTTTGCGGGAAGGGGTAGTTTGTGTGTGTCTAGGGACATAAGGTTGGTGAGTTGGTGGTTGGTGTTTGTCGAGGTTAGTATGTGTGAGCGTGTGTTTGTTTGAGGTAGGGGGGGGGGGGGGGGGTGTTCGTTTTCCTCTTATATGGTGTAGAATGTCTAACCAGCAACGCTGGTGCGTGGCCACCTTTCCTGACCGGAGCCTATTCTCCCCAATCTAGGAAAAGATAAAACACAAAATATCAAATAGGGACCTTTTCATCAATGATTCTAGGAGCAATTTCGATCTTAGGAAATATTTTCAACAGTATAATTGTTCTGTGTCCAGTATAGCAAAGGTATGAATTCGCTTTTAAGTTTGAAATCGCTCCAACGATATTTGATAAAACGGTCCCTAGCAAAGTACGACCTCTAACATTAGTAATTAACCTGTACACGTTCAAAATGTTGAAACACTGGAAATAACACTCTTTTTTTTGTGTGTTTTTTTTTCGTTTATTATATACGAGCGATGATTATGAGCTTTTTTTTGTAATGAAATGTGTAAGGCACATTGGTAATTTGTGTGATTTGTATAAATATTGGAACTTGTCATAAACGTAATAGTTACTGCACACACCACCAGAGTTATTGAAATCATACAAGAAACGATTCAGCTAGTGTTAGTATACGTGAAAAACGTTCTTAAGTGTCCGCTCGATAATATTGCACAGTTAAAGGCCTAGTTTAAGGAATGTTTGGCATGACAACCCCCTGCTGTGCATCTCCTGCTAATTGCACTGGTGTCACAGTGCCAATTTCCTGTGTATTTTTTTTATTTGCTCAGGGCCATTTATGGTCAATTTCGTTAATAAAACCCCTAAAAAATGCACAGCAGGTCACTCGAATGAGAGATCTGATAAGACAACTATGCAATAAGATTAAGTTCAATACACAGAAGTTGTGTACTATACACGACTTTTTTTTTTTTTTTTTGGGGGGGGGGGTCACTTATAAAAAGATATAACTAGGCCTTTAAGTTCCGCCTACTTGTTAATCTATTGTTAACCGAATGTTTAGCTTCATACATGAGGGTAACAAGTAAAGTGTTTGTATTGTACCATGTTGCCAATGGTAACGTTCAATTGCTAGCGTGAGTATACATGAATAACGTTCTGAAGTATCCGCATGATAATATTGAACGGTTAAGCGCCTCCTACTGGTTCACTTTCCGAGTAATGTAAAGACGAAATCAATGAGTACGATTTTTGCGGTAAACTACGCTTGAACTGACACATGCCAAGCTTTGGTATTCTTTAATGTTATACTGAATAGTTATGTCATTGAAGGTCGGTAGTAGGTGATAGTTCTTATGTAAATCTGAAACAAAATGCATAATTTAATGTATGATGGCACAAAAAATTAACCGAAAGCGATAAATTACACTAAAAGAAAGAGAAGTGCATTCCCTTCTTAAGACTGTGGTTATAAAATGTTTCCTTATGGTAAGGTGCTCAGCAAACAAATAGCGGTTTTGGCTTTGTTTTAATTACTGATATAGTCTTTTTATTGTTAACTCTTATCTAGCAAAGGCGAATTTATAGTGAAACACGTCGATTTACCAAAGAATACGCGTTTATAAATATATATGCAAATTGATTGAAACAAGTTATCTCTATACCCACGACATATATATTAGAATATATTTGTTTACCAGCGCTTATCTTACTTAGAGGTCCGTCGCTTAGCCAGATATCCGGATTTCTGTACCAATACACTCCTACTCCCTCCTGCTATCACCGAGTGATTAGACAGCACCGAGGGACTAGACCGTTCGTGAGAATTCACGAGTCTCCGGTTAAATGCGGTTCACGTTATTGAATGGATGAATAATCCAAAATCTGGTTGGGCATTATAGACCTCTTTTTCGTTGTTTAAATGCTTCATATTGAAAGGGGAGCAGATCGTTGATTTACACTCGTCCGTCCGTACATCTGTCTGTCCGTGAATGCTTATAGCCACGGTGATATTTGTCAATGGGTGAAGATAGACAATTCATACAAGGATAATCATACTGATAATATATTGTTGCGTTTTAAAGAGATCGTGTTTACAATAGAAGGTTGAATAGCAACTTTGGTATTTGGTCTGTACAATATAATAATGTGTAACAATAATAGACCTACGAATGCCTGAGACTGTAAACATAATGCAGCCAATAAAATAATGGCTACATGCAGATGCAGTAGCTCCGCCATGTTGTTTAAACTGTACACAAAACCATGCATTTGTTACTTCAAGCAAAACTATCAAAACCTAGTTCGAAGCTGCTGAAACCATTTATACCAAATCTGAAACTGGTTTGGTATCAACAAAAACGCCCATATGTGTTACTTCTTTTAATGTTGACTGTGTTAGTTAAATTCCTCATATTCCTAATCCAACTTAAAGGAACTGAGAACGGTATATAGAAAGTTAAATTGTGAAAACACCTTTACTGAAACGGCTTTTACTGAATATCGTGAGCATTTTAATCATGGCTGTGTGCAAAATTTAACTTGATAGATCTTCGTTTTTTTATTGTCAATGATTAAAACTATATGTGTCATGCTTCTTTAGTGATAATATCGCAGCTTGACTACCCTTTTCCCCCTTATCAGTGTCGCTTCTATTTATATCCTCATAATAAATATGAACAAAAACTGAAATTGTGTGTAAATTTTTTTCTTTTATTTGAATACTACTTACAATTTTTATTTTATTTTTTATTTGGGAAACATTACAATCTTTAATTATTTATTTAGGATAAGCTCTACATATTTTATTGTTTTAACATTTGGAAGATTCTTTAACTAAATTCAAACCTCAGTATAGCTTATACGTTAATTTATTCCCCCACAGCGTTGTATCTTTTATCGTATGCGACTATATAAACTAAGTTCAACTTCACAACCTCGAGGTCCGTTGTTGGTCAGACAAATGTTGTAGCTCGAAAGGGGAAAGTCTTTCGAAAAAGACTTCCCGGAAGTGATTTAGGTCGCTTAATTGCAGTACCTTAATCACTTCCGGGGAGTTGATTTCGAAAGACTTTCCCCTGCCGGTCGTGGGTAGACAGACAAAAAAATCTAAGTTTGACCATCAAATTAGACCTTTTGATGTCGATAGTTCACTTAAGTGCAACATTATGATAATGAATTATAGAGTGGACAAAGGGAGGAAGTGTGTCTCTGTTTATAAATTTTGTGATTGTTTTAATGTGTAGAAAGGAAAAGAATTAGTTTCAGTGTAATGATTGTTATTGTAATACTACTACTACTACGGAGAAATTCAGAAAACAGGCACGCATACTGGAGCATTTACGCACACACGCACGCACACGCAAATCAAGTGTTATACATGCTTTTCATAACACATAGGGTAATTTTACAATACAATTAAGATTTTAAGATTTTATTTTTTTTATGTCAAAACTAGTGTACATACTATTTCAAGACGTTCATTTTTTAATATTTACACCTCAACTTCCATTTCTTAAATGAACTGCCTTTCGGCAATTGCGGTTATCATCCGATGAGCGCAACATCTTCGGAAAAGTTCAGTTGCAATTTATAGCGTAACAATATACATGGAAATGACTGCTCTTGTTACTCCACACACTTTGACCAGCCCAATTGCGTTCATACCCCGATAAGAACATCACCTTTTCATTCCTTAAACAGCAACTGGAATTCGCTTGGCTACGTTACATGTGGGTGGATTCATATACTGATCATGTTAATTGATCGTCGGCACTGGCCGAGAAGGATGGTTTGATATTGATGCCCTCGCGTCGAGGAATATATATTGATGTACTTTTTGTATTGTTATGCGTTATGTGGTGTCGATGTTTAATAATATGTTTTACTTTGTTATTGGTATTCTAACATTCAGATGTGTTCACAATAATTGTTCCCTATGCATCATTTTATCTTTTGTCTAGTCATAGATTATAACTAATCAATGCTGAATCAACTCTATAATGATTTGTTTTTATGCTCCTCAAGGTACATAGCCTATTAAGAATGTTTAGTGCCTTAAATAAAAGCACTTTAACGTACATACTTTACAGCTGCACTCTCAAAAATTTATTGTTTTGACAACTTGTTTTTATTTTTTGTCGTGGAATGAGCCATTTTTGCGTAAATATCTGGAAACCATAGAGTGATATGAGACTGTTGACAAATGAGCAGATCGCAGTTTTCATATTGACGTTTGAAAATTGATGGTTTATTGCTAAAAGTGATACTAACGCTTTCAGAAGTTACAATCAATTGACAGACTGTCGAGTCGAGTGGTGTCTACCATCAGAAGCTTCACCATAAAAAAATCAAAAGGCACAAGTAGTATACATTTTACACTTTATTTTCAGTTTAAGCCTTGGGTTAGCACTAAGAGTGTGGTAGGTAATAATTTGCGGTGGTTGAAATTCATTAATTCCAGACAATCATGGGTTTTGACAGATTTGGTGAGACCAAATTATAAATGAATAAATTTGGTAGTGTATAGGCGGTCGTGGATTCGAGATACAAACAAGCAGCGGTATTTCTACTATCACTTTGGACAACATTTGAATGCTTTTCCAATGACGTCATTAAAACCAGAAGAGTCGATGGTAGCCGTCCAATGAAAACGCTTCTTGCAATCAAGACATAGCCGAGTGCGCAGTCAAGGTCAAAATTGCAAGACGAAGTGAAAGCAGAAACACCGCAACGAAAAACGCTCGACGATTACGCGTCTTACTCAACGAGCTTTCAACGGTAGGAATGATATTTCAAGCTTCTCTTTGTAATGCATGCGCAAAGTTTGCATGTCAGTCTGTATTTAACGTGTTTTAGGGGAGAAAAATCCGTTGTTTTTCAACCTCCCGGTTCTTTCGTAATGGCAAATATCAGATTCTGGTCGGTACATTTTGTTTGAATATGCCGTAAAGGTCAATCTAACTAGCATTTATCTCCATTATTTTAGGAACTGTGTTCTATTGATGAGGTCCGTTTGAAATTGATGAATTTTTGCACATGTTCACCTTATATTTATTTATATACATACTTTTTTCATGAAAAATTGTGGAATATTTTTTAAAATGACATATATTGACTATCTTGACAAAAAAAATAATAAAAAAATAAATAAAATTAAAAATACATGTAAAAATTTATAAAAAATATATTACTGTATCCAGGCAATGTGACGCGAGCACCTGTGATTCTGGACGGCAGAATAATCCATAGCTAAAGAACGTCATCGAACAGTTTATATAGTGCTGATAGGCCTGTTAAAGTTTTAAAGTTATGGAACCCAGAATTAAATAATCCAATATCTGTTTGGGCAATATAGACCTCTTTGTTTTGGTGTTTTAATGCCTCTTATTGTAAGGGGAGAAGCTTATTGGTGTACACTTGTTTGTTCGTCTGTCAGTCCGTCTGTGAAACACTTATAGGAACATATTGGCAAAAGGGTGGTGAAGATTGAAAATTTATAGAAATTATAATCATACTGATTAAAGATTGTTGCATTATCGATAGTTGAAATTAGGGTTTGAATTACTACCCCGGTCGTACCTTATAAACGCGGTTTATCAGGGGTCCAACGTGTTTTTTGAACAATTATTTGCAAAGCTAGTTTTATTATATATTTTGACGAAAACATAGCATAAATTATGAACTCGAATTGAAAAAGAATCACAATTAATACGTACATAATATGTTTTATTGTATTTCACAATATGTATATGACAGTGATTAAAATCTAACAGAATTGCTCTTGGTCATATATTGCACAGATTTAAAAGAAATCTTTTAAAAAAGATTTTGAACAAATTTATATTTATCTTAATATTCATGCAATTGTTCAATTTAAAATAAAAACAGAAGAAAAACAATTATATTACAGATAAAATATATATCATCTAAAATCAACTTCTTAAGCATACAAGTATGCAGATACATGTACATCAATTCATGTTCATATAAAAAATCGAAAAGTTTGTACATTACAACTATAAATATACTCTGAATAATAATATATAGAATAAACGTTTAAAGTCTTTAATGTAGAATTTCTTTGTGATAAAATAATAGTTAATTACATAAATCAATGTGCACAAATTTAAAGCTGCACTCTCACAGATTAAACGTTTTGACAACTGTTTTATTTTTTTACTTGGGATGAGTCAATTTATGCGAAAATGCATGGAAACCAGTGATATAAGACTGCTGAAAAAATCAGATTGCAGGTTCTCATATTTAAGTTCAAAAAATGATGTTTTATGCATTTTTCTTAAACCGTTAGTAACGCTTTTAGCCATAAAACATTAATTTTCGAACGGAAATATGAAAATCTGCGATCAGATATTTTTTCAGCAGTCTTATATCACTGGATTGCAGATATTTACGCAAAACTTGGTTTTAAATAGTATGTAACAATTCACATTCATATAAGGCTTTAAATGATACATATGAACATGTTAGTGATTCCGTCTATATAATAAATATATTCAAGCAAAATAACAGTATCCAAATAAAAACCCGTCTTATGGCGTTTACCAGGGTACTTCCAAAAGATTTGTTATGAATTATAGTATATGTCTAACTTACTTCGCCATTGTATTATAAACATCGATTGGAATATGTTGGTCAAGCCTTTATCTACAAAACTAGTCGTAGAAATAAAAGAAATGAAACTTTTTCATTTTCATAAAGTATATCTCATATACACTGGCCAATATTTGGACTTTGTAATAAAGTAAGAACTATATTCCATGAATTAAGAAATTTCATTGCCAATTGCATCACTACGCGTCAATGCAGTCTTGTCTAATATTAATAGAGTTTTTTTTATTGACGATGATGAAAATATATATCTAAGGCTAGTCAATTTAATATAAATGATGGAATGTATGGAAAACACCTTTGGATGAAAAGTATTTTGCTGTGAAGGGGATGGTAGAAAGAGGTTGGCTCAATGGCTTGAGGCATCACTTATGAGGTAAGGATTTCTGAGATATAAATGTATTATTCGAACTAGGAATTGGAACTTAGAAAGAGTAGTTTCTTGTCATATGATATTTTCCAAGCCCATCAAATTAAGGGTGTGTCGTTATTTCTGGACAAAAACAAATACGAAGTTGTGTGTCACTAAAACAACATTGTCGATATTTTTCCTATGCCATAGTCTCAAAAAAGGGATTTTAAGGGGCATCCGTATAATACCAGAAAGGGTCTTTAAAGAAATGTGACAGTGCCTAAAACATATGCCCAGGGCATACTAATCTGGCAGTTTTACACAATAATTTAAAGGAATACAGAAGTCAAAAAGGAGTGTTTTTGTGTACAGGGGTCACATATTGTGGGGGTTACAAAAAGGCGATTTCGTGTATCTATTCATAACCTTATGAAGTAACCTCGAAAACTCACTAACCCACCCACCAAAAGTTCCTGACAACCACGCATTCCCATTGTTTCCGTGTCAATTCCACGTGGTGCGAATGAGTCACGTGGTATTTGGTCACGTGGAAACCGATTTATCTCCCTTGGATGCGGCCTCCTGCTCTAAGAACCTGTCCACGTGCTTGTTCATGTGCACTATTTCCCACTTCTTCATCCACGGACCCTGGATTGTCGTGTCAAACTCCTCCTCTGTCAGGTTCTGACAGAATTATAAAACTGGGTAAGTTTTCCTTTTGTTTAAGAATTTGTATATGTCTGCATGCGCCCATTGACTGCATACTATTGACTTGAACCCCACAGCAGCAAATGCATAAAACAAGTTCACATTTTTGATTTGGTTGAAGTATTGGTTTGGTTGAGGCAAGCCAAAATGTTTATTGATTGGTCCATAGTTAACCAAAAGAAACTATTAACCAATCAAATCGTTTAAATATGCAAAATAGCCTAAAGATAACCCGTACCCAACCTTTCCAAGTTTTATACAATTGGATGCATGTCAACAGTTTACATTTTGGCTAGTTTGCACCATAGAAGCAATTTGATTGGTCAACAGTTATTATTGGATAGATATTGACAAATCAAAAAAATATATTGGCTAACTTTAACTCAATTATACAATGGACTGCCGAATAAAAAAAATCAATAGAAACAGGTTTGATATTGATTAAGAAAAAGTAACTTGGGTTATTTAAAATAATACATTTTTTTTAATAATATGTGGAACTAAAAACTGTTTTGACTGAAACAAAACTTACAAAAGATCGAAGCCTAAGAGCAAACAAATGTGTTGGATTTTTCAAACACGTGACTGTTATTTTTCAAGTAAAGTGGACTTTGTCGAGGATCACTTACCGCCTTGTCTCCCTTAATATATTCTGTTTGCACGATATGTCGGTTGACGGAATCAAATTCTGTCCAATCCACCTTAAAATTCGGGTCAGAGGATTTACGCATAACGACTCCATTTTTGAGGCCCCAAAGTCCCGCGGGGTCAGTGGCCCTTTGCCAACGGAGATCGATGCTCCAACGGATACCGTCAGACACATTCGGAAGGCTTCGGTGAGGGATCATGTTATTAAACAAGATCAAGCCGCCACTGCGAACCGGAAGTGCCCTTTTATCACGGTCTAAATCGACACCTGTTTAGAACGAATAAGAACATTATAAAATCGCAAAAAACGGTTTCAATAATCTGTTTCCAGTAAAGCAGCACGTTGTCACTGAAGTACAGACACAACAAACTGTACACCAAAATAACACGTAGTAACATGCCTACATAGTTAAAATATTAATTTGAAAAATAAAATGATCTGCTAGCAGTGCCGTAGCCAAACTTAAAAAAACACCGAGGCAGACCCCCCCCCACGGATTTGTCAATGGTTTGTGTACATTGAGGCAAATGAAGTAAGTCGAAAACAGTTATTTTTAGAGCTATGGAAATTGTTATAAACACCGAGGCAGCTGCATTATTTATTTATTTTTATTTTATTCTTTTTTCTTTTTCTTTGTTTTTTTTTTTTGGGGGGGGGGGGCAATTTGTGTGGGTGGGTGTGTAGGGGGATAGTTTGTGTGTGGGTTTGTATGGGGTGCGTGCGTGCGTGCGTGCGTGCGTGCGTTCGTTCGTGTGTGTGTGTTGAGGGGGAGGGGGTAGGGGTAGCATGTGTGGGTGGGTGTAAAGGAGGGGTAGTTTGTTTGGGTGGGTGTGTTGGGGGTAGTTTGATTTACGGACGGATAGTGGATGGCAGTGTGTCAATGGGATGCACCTAGGGTATTTTTCATCTCGTCTTCCTCTAGGATGGTGTAGAAGGTGTCTCCCCAGCAACACTGGTGCGTGGCCACCTTTCCCGACCGGTGCCCATTCTCTGCAACCTAAAAGAAGAAAATATTTTATAAAGGGAACCCTTTTATCAAGGATCATGTAGCGATTTCGATCCTAGCAGAGAGTTTAAACAAGTATACTGCACTGTTTGAAATAGGCTAAGGTATGAAATCGCTCAAAGAAATCTAGATAAACGAACCAAGCTTTGCACGACCTTTAATGTTAGGAGTGACCTTGTCTCAGATCAGCATAACCTTGTACTTAATCTTTTTTTCGCTAATATATGTCAAATATAAATTGTTTTAGTTGGAAACTTGGTGAAAATCTGTACAATACAAACATTAGGAACATCATATAACATTTCTTTGCGGTATCTTAGGGTTTAAAGGCCTAGTATAAGCCTTCTATAAGTGACCCCCCCCCCCTCCAATCTGTGTACAGTACACAACCTCTGTGTATTGATTTTAATATCTTTGCCTTGATCCCTCTTATCAGATCTCCGATCTGTGAATCCTGCTGTGCAGTTTCTGAGGTTTTATTATAGAAATGGACCCTAAGTGGCCCTGATCCAATAAACGAAAACACAGGAAATTGGCCCCTACTATGACACCAGTGCAATTAGCAGGAGATGCACAGTTGGATATTATCATGCCAAACATTCCTTAAACTAGGCCTTTAAGATTACAGTTGGACCCCGTTTGTTCGAACTCCCAGGGACCGGCGAAAATACCTCGAGCCTCGGAAAAATTCGAGCCAGGCGGAAACGCTTAACTTCAGTACATAGATATCGGTCCTTAACATCCCATAGTGGCAGCGAGCAATTCGAGCCAAGCATGTTCGAGCCAACGAGGTTCGACTGAATGTAAATATCTCATTATACACTCAATGAATGTTATTATATACGTTGAATCAATTTCTTTCCAAACGATATTTCTATCATGTATAAATATTTCTTTCGTCTACTCTGCACATTGTTACAGGATGAAGACACATAAAAACAAGTTGACACCAAGGCGGGCGTGGTGAGAAGGGGGTGGGGCATACCTCGAGACATCCGTTTTGTTCCGTGGCGTCCACAAAAGTGATCCATGCCGTCGGGATCAACATCCGATACTTGTCGTTGTCCAGATAAGACACGTCTGAAATGTATACACTTAGTTAAACACTTGGTTTAGTTTAGCACTTGGTTAAACGGAAATGTTAGCACTTGGTTAAACTAATATGTTAGCACTTGGTTAAACGGAAATGTTAGCACTTGGTTAAACTGATATTTTAGCACTATGTTAAACGGAAATGTTAGCACTTGGTTAAACTGAAATGTACGCTTAATTGTACGCACTCAGTTTAGCTAATATGTACACATACACAGTTTCCTGCCGACAGACTATAAGTACCTTGATTTAATGTTGAAAGTTTTGCTTTTTATTCCTTACCCAACTTATGAACGGAACGTAAAGCATAGCCAAATTTTGCTGATCATTGTTGGCGCATTCTGTGTGAGTGGCAAATTCAACGTGATAAATCTTACATTTTGTATCGTCATTGTTTGAAACTGTATTTGTCACGATACATGGTAAACCCACATTTATATGTTTTATTGTATTTCACAATATGTATATGACAGTGATTAAAATCTAACAGAATTGCTCTTGGTCATATATTGCACAGATTTAAAAGAAATCTTTTAAAAAAGATTTTGAACAAATTTATATTTATCTTAATATTCATGCAGTTGTTCAATTTAAAATAAAAACAGAAGAAAAACAATTATATTACAGATAAAATATATATCATCTAAAATCAACTTCTTAAGCATACAAGTATGCAGATACATGTACATCAATTCATGTTCATATAAAAAATTGAAAAGTTTGTACATTACAACTAGAGATTGCTTTTTTGAAAAAGCGCATGTCTCCCCCATTGTGTGGTCGTAGGTGAGAAATAATCAATGATGGACATGAAATTTGTACTTTTGGACTGGAGACGAACAAACATAGGGGTCATCTACTGGTCATGACCAACCTGCATACAAAGTATGAAGTTCCTGGGTCCAAGTATGAAGTTCCTGGGTCCAAGTATGAAGTTCCTGGGTCCAAGCTTTCATAAGTTATTGAGCCAAAAGAAGTGTGACGTACGTACTGGTGACAGAAATTGTTTTTTACCTGAAGGTCACTTTGACCTTGACCTACTGACCTCAAAATCAATAGGGGACATCTTATAATCAAGACCAACTAGCAAACCAAGTATGAAGTTCCTGGGCCACAGTTGTGTTTAGTAAATCAGCGGAAACTGTTATTTTACCTCAAGGTCACCTTCACCTTTGACCTACTGACCTGAAAATCGATACGGGTCATCTACTAGTCATGATCAACTGGCATACCAGGTATTAAGTTCCTGGGTGGAAGCATTCTTTAGTTATTGAGCGGAAACCATTTTTTACCTCACAGTATTGTGACCTTGATCTTTGACCTTCTGATCCCAAAATCAATAGGGGCCATCAATTAGTCATGACTAACTGACATACCAAGTATGAAGTTCCTGGGTGTAAGCGTTCTTGAGCTATTGAGCAGAAACCGTTTCTTCACCTCAAGGTCAGTGACCTTGACCTTTGACCAACTGATCGCAAAATCAATAAGAGTTATCTACTAGTCATGACCAACTAGCATACCAAGTATGAAGTTCCTGGGTGTAAGCATTCTTGAATTATTGAGAAGAAACCGTTTCTTCACCTCAAGGTCATGGTGACCTTGACCTTTGACCTACTGATCTCAAAATCAATAGGAGTCATCTACTAGTCATGACCAACTAGCATACCATGTATGAAGTTCCTGGGTGCAAGCGTTATTTAGTTATAGAGCGGAAACCGTTCCTTCACCTCAAGGTCAGGGTGACCTTGACCTTTGACCTACTGATCTCAAAATCAATTGGAGTCATCTACTAGTCATGACCAACTAGCATACCAAGTATGAAGTTCCTGGGTGCAAGCGTTATTTAGTTATAGAGCCGAAACCGTTTCTTCACCTCAAGGTCAGGGTGACCTTGACCTTTGACCTACTGATCTCAAAATCAATTGGAGTCATCTACTAGTCATGACCAACTAGCATACCAAGTATGAAGTTTCTAGACCCAAGGATCTTTAGTTATTGAGCGGAAACAGTTTCTTCACCTCAAGATCAGGGTGACCTTGATCTTTAACCTAGTGACCCCAAAATCAATAGGGGTCATCTTCTAGTCATGACCCACTAGCATACCAAGTATGAAGTTCCTGGGTGCAAGCGTTCTTTAGTTACTGAGCAGAAACTGTTTCTTCACCTCAAGGTCACAGTGACCTTGACCTTTGACCTACTGATTTCAATCAAAATCAATAGGAACTAGACATCATGACCAACCTCACTTCAAAGTTTGGTGAACCTAGATCAAAGCATTCTCCTGATATTGCACGGAAATATTTTTTTACATTAGAGGTCACAGCGACGTTGACCTTTGACCTTGTGACCCCCCAAAATATAGGAGTTTTCTAAACCTCATGATCAACCTCCCTACCAAGTTTGGTGAACCTAGGTCAAACCATTCTCAAGATATTGAGCGGAAATGTTTTTTACATTGGGGGTCGCCGCGACCTTGACCTTTGACCTAGTGACCCCAAAAATAATAGGGATCTTCTACACCTCATGACCAACCTCCCTACCAAGTTTGGTGAACCTAGGTCAAACCGTTCTCAAGATTTTGAGCAGAAATGTTTTTATATTGGGGGTCGCCGCGACCTTGACCTTTGACCTAGTGACCCCAAAAATAATAGGGATCCTCTACACCTCACGACCAACCTCCCTACCAAGTTTGGTGATCCTAGGTCATGCGGTTTTCCAGTTATCGATCGGAAACGAAGTGTGACGTACGGACGGACTACCGGACAGGGCAAAAACAATATGTCTCCCCCAGAGAGGGGGAGACATAACTATAAATATACTCTGAATAATAATATATAGAATAAACGTTTAAAGTCTTTAATGTAGAATTTCTTTGTGATAAAATAATAGTTAATTACATAAATCAATGTGCACAAATTTAAAGCTGCACTCTCACAGATTAAACGTTTTGACAACTGTTTTATTTTTTTACTTGGGATGAGCCAATTTATGCGAAAATGCATGGAAACCAGTGATATAAGACCGCTGAAAAAATCAGATTGCAGGTTCTCATATTTAAGTTCAAAAAATGATGTTTTATGCATTTTTCTTAAACCGTTAGTAACGCTTTTAGCCATAAAACATTAATTTTCGAACGGAAATATGAAAATCTGCGATCAGATATTTTTTCAGCAGTCTTATATCACTGGATTGCAGATATTTACGCAAAACTTGGTTTTAAATAGTATGTAACAATTCACATTCATATAAGGCTTTAAATGATACATATGAACATGTTAGTGATTCCGTCTATATAATAAATATATTCAAGCAAAATAACAGTATCCAAATAAAAACCCGTCTTATGGCGTTTACCAGGGTACTTCCAAAAGATTTGTTATGAATTATAGTATATGTCTAACTTACTTCGCCATTGTATTATAAACATCGATTGGAATATGTTGGTCAAGCCTTTATCTACAAAACTAGTCGTAGAAATAAAAGAAATGAAACTTTTTCATTTTCATAAAGTATATCTCATATACACTGGCCAATATTTGGACTTTGTAATAAAGTAAGAACTATATTCCATGAATTAAGAAATTTCATTGCCAATTGCATCACTACGCGTCAATGCAGTCTTGTCTAATATTAATAGAGTTTTTTTTATTGACGATGATGAAAATATATATCTAAGGCTAGTCAATTTAATATAAATGATGGAATGTATGGAAAACACCTTTGGATGAAAAGTATTTTGCTGTGAAGGGGATGGTAGAAAGAGGTTGGCTCAATGGCTTGAGGCATCACTTATGAGGTAAGGATTTCTGAGATATAAATGTATTATTCGAACTAGGAATTGGAACTTAGAAAGAGTAGTTTCTTGTCATATGATATTTTCCAAGCCCATCAAATTAAGGGTGTGTCGTTATTTCTGGACAAAAACAAATACGAAGTTGTGTGTCACTAAAACAACATTGTCGATATTTTTCCTATGCCATAGTCTCAAAAAAGGGATTTTAAGGGGCATCCGTATAATACCAGAAAGGGTCTTTAAAGAAATGTGACAGTGCCTAAAACATATGCCCAGGGCATACTAATCTGGCAGTTTTACACAATAATTTAAAGGAATACAGAAGTCAAAAAGGAGTGTTTTTGTGTACAGGGGTCACATATTGTGGGGGTTACAAAAAGGCGATTTCGTGTATCTATTCATAACCTTATGAAGTAACCTCGAAAACTCACTAACCCACCCACCAAAAGTTCCTGACAACCACGCATTCCCATTGTTTCCGTGTCAATTCCACGTGGTGCGAATGAGTCACGTGGTATTTGGTCACGTGGAAACCGATTTATCTCCCTTGGATGCGGCCTCCTGCTCTAAGAACCTGTCCACGTGCTTGTTCATGTGCACTATTTCCCACTTCTTCATCCACGGACCCTGGATTGTCGTGTCAAACTCCTCCTCTGCCAGGTTCTGACAGAATTATAAAACTGGGTAAGTTTTCCTTTTGTTTAAGAATTTGTATATGTCTGCATGCGCCCATTGACTGCATACTATTGACTTGAACCCCACAGCAGCAAATGCATAAAACAAGTTCACATTTTTGATTTGGTTGAAGTATTGGTTTGGTTGAGGCAAGCCAAAATGTTTATTGATTGGTCCATAGTTAACCAAAAGAAACTATTAACCAATCAAATCGTTTAAATATGCAAAATAGCCTAAAGATAACCCGTACCCAACCTTTCCAAGTTTTATACAATTGGATGCATGTCAACAGTTTACATTTTGGCTAGTTTGCACCATAGAAGCAATTTGATTGGTCAACAGTTATTATTGGATAGATATTGACAAATCAAAAAAATATATTGGCTAACTTTAACTCAATTATACAATGGACTGCCGAATAAAAAAAATCAATAGAAACAGGTTTGATATTGATTAAGAAAAAGTAACTTGGGTTATTTAAAATAATACATTTTTTTTAATAATATGTGGAACTAAAAACTGTTTTGACTGAAACAAAACTTACAAAAGATCGAAGCCTAAGAGCAAACAAATGTGTTGGATTTTTCAAACACGTGACTGTTATTTTTCAAGTAAAGTGGACTTTGTCGAGGATCACTTACCGCCTTGTCTCCCTTAATATATTCTGTTTGCACGATATGTCGGTTGACGGAATCAAATTCTGTCCAATCCACCTTAAAATTCGGGTCAGAGGATTTACGCATAACGACTCCATTTTTGAGGCCCCAAAGTCCCGCGGGGTCAGTGGCCCTTTGCCAACGGAGATCGATGCTCCAACGGATACCGTCAGACACATTCGGAAGGCTTCGGTGAGGGATCATGTTATTAAACAAGATCAAGCCGCCACTGCGAACCGGAAGTGCCCTTTTATCACGGTCTAAATCGACACCTGTTTAGAACGAATAAGAACATTATAAAATCGCAAAAAACGGTTTCAATAATCTGTTTCCAGTAAAGCAGCACGTTGTCACTGAAGTACAGACACAACAAACTGTACACCAAAATAACACGTAGTAACATGCCTACATAGTTAAAATATTAATTTGAAAAATAAAATGATCTGCTAGCAGTGCCGTAGCCAAACTTAAAAAAACACCGAGGCAGACCCCCCCCCCCCACGGATTTGTCAATGGTTTGTGTACATTGAGGCAAATGAAGTAAGTCGAAAACAGTTATTTTTAGAGCTATGGAAATTGTTATAAACACCGAGGCAGCTGCATTATTTATTTATTTTTATTTTATTCTTTTTTCTTTTTCTTTGTTTTTTTTTTTTTGGGGGGGGGCAATTTGTGTGGGTGGGTGTGTAGGGGGATAGTTTGTGTGTGGGTTTGTATGGGGTGCGTGCGTGCGTGCGTGCGTGCGTGCGTGCGTTCGTGTGTGTGTGTTGAGGGGGAGGGGGTAGGGGTAGCATGTGTGGGTGGGTGTAAAGGAGGGGTAGTTTGTTTGGGTGGGTGTGTTGGGGGTAGTTTGATTTACGGACGGATAGTGGATGGCAGTGTGTCAATGGGATGCACCTAGGGTATTTTTCATCTCGTCTTCCTCTAGGATGGTGTAGAAGGTGTCTCCCCAGCAACACTGGTGCGTGGCCACCTTTCCCGACCGGTGCCCATTCTCTGCAACCTAACAGAAGAAAATATTTTATAAAGGGAACCCTTTTATCAAGGATCATGTAGCGATTTCGATCCTAGCAGAGAGTTTAAACAAGTATACTGCACTGTTTGAAATAGGCTAAGGTATGAAATCGCTCAAAGAAATCTAGATAAACGAACCAAGCTTTGCACGACCTTTAATGTTAGGAGTGACCTTGTCTCAGATCAGCATAACCTTGTACTTAATCTTTTTTTCGCTAATATATGTCAAATATAAATTGTTTTAGTTGGAAACTTGGTGAAAATCTGTACAATACAAACATTAGGAACATCATATAACATTTCTTTGCGGTATCTTAGGGTTTAAAGGCCTAGTATAAGCCTTCTATAAGTGACCCCCCCTCCAATCTGTGTACAGTACACAACCTCTGTGTATTGATTTTAATATCTTTGCCTTGATCCCTCTTATCAGATCTCCGATCTGTGAATCCTGCTGTGCAGTTTCTGAGGTTTTATTATAGAAATGGACCCTAAGTGGCCCTGATCCAATAAACGAAAACACAGGAAATTGGCCCCTACTATGACACCAGTGCAATTAGCAGGAGATGCACAGTTGGATATTATCATGCCAAACATTCCTTAAACTAGGCCTTTAAGATTACAGTTGGACCCCGTTTGTTCGAACTCCCAGGGACCGGCGAAAATACCTCGAGCCTCGGAAAAATTCGAGCCAGGCGGAAACGCTTAACTTCAGTACATAGATATCGGTCCTTAACATCCCATAGTGGCAGCGAGCAATTCGAGCCAAGCATGTTCGAGCCAACGAGGTTCGACTGAATGTAAATATCTCATTATACACTCAATGAATGTTATTATATACGTTGAATCAATTTCTTTCCAAACGATATTTCTATCATGTATAAATATTTCTTTCGTCTACTCTGCACATTGTTACAGGATGAAGACACATAAAAACAAGTTGACACCAAGGCGGGCGTGGTGAGAAGGGGGTGGGGCATACCTCGAGACATCCGTTTTGTTCCGTGGCGTCCACAAAAGTGATCCATGCCGTCGGGATCAACATCCGATACTTGTCGTTGTCCAGATAAGACACGTCTGAAATGTATACACTTAGTTAAACACTTGGTTTAGTTTAGCACTTGGTTAAACGGAAATGTTAGCACTTGGTTAAACTAATATGTTAGCACTTGGTTAAACGGAAATGTTAGCACTTGGTTAAACTGATATTTTAGCACTATGTTAAACGGAAATGTTAGCACTTGGTTAAACTGAAATGTACGCTTAATTGTACGCACTCAGTTTAGCTAATATGTACACATACACAGTTTCCTGCCGACAGACTATAAGTACCTTGATTTAATGTTGAAAGTTTTGCTTTTTATTCCTTACCCAACTTATGAACGGAACGTAAAGCATAGCCAAATTTTGCTGATCATTGTTGGCGCATTCTGTGTGAGTGGCAAATTCAACGTGATAAATCTTACATTTTGTATCGTCATTGTTTGAAACTGTATTTGTCACGATACATGGTAAACCCACATTTATATTCATGTACATATATTGCTTCTATTTTTATCCTCATTAAAAATAAATGAACACCGAAATGGTGCTAAAAATGTCATTAATTTGAAAACTAAGTAAAAACTAAGTAAATTCTTAAAATGATAGAAATGATACAAACTACAATTAATTGTTCAAGTTTCAAGTGAAAAAAATTAGCATTTTACTATTTATAGATTTTAAACCAAATTCAAATGATTGTAAAGCTAATAAGGTTATTTATATTCCCAAAATGTTGTACAATTAAGCGAAGTCGTCTATATTAAATAATTTCATCTTTGCACTATCGAGGTCCGTTGCTGGTCAGACAAATGCTTGTAGCCCTTCAGTGAAAGTGTTATGAAGAAACTTGCGGAAGTGGTTAAGCATGGTTTCTAATGGACAATTTCAGCGCTGGTCGTGGGTGGACAGATAATAATTCTAAGTTTGACCATCAAATTAGACCTTTTACTGTTAAACAATAAGATAATTAACTGTACTTCTTTAGTAAAGAAGTTGCCCCAAACATTACAAGATTATGATACTCAACATATGTGATTGTTCATTTGAAGAAGTGTTGTTTTCTTCATGAAAGGTGGTATAATAAAAAGAATTCCGTCACAGCGCGTGATTCTTCTAGCATTTGGATGCCAGATTTATAATATCTGTCATGTGTTTCCGTTTCCGTATAGAAAAATCCGACCCGATGGCACCTGCAAGCCTCGTTACCTGGCAACGCAGGTTTCCGTCGGGCCGGATTTTATTTGTAAAAAATCAGCAAATAACTATCTCTGTTCCGGCAACAAGCTAATTCTTTATGAAAGTCAATCGGGTGTACCTTGGTGCCAGGGCACAGTAGTAACGATGTTGCGCGGGACCTTAGTACGCAGGTTCCAGGCGGGATTTCCGGCAATGTCTGGACCAATCAGCTGTTCCATTATGTTAAGTGGACGCTCGTTACATCAAAGCTCCTTGAACGCCTGAATAAAATCCAAACGTTACATATCACAGAACACTCAAAAGAACTGAAGAAAACATTATTACACGAAAATTACACAGTTTTTTTTTGTGTGTGTAAATTTGCATATAAATATATCAACATAACAATAATTTCTTTCAGAGAAAAGCTGGTCCAGGATCCTGCAGACACTGTACCAGGAGTAGAAACACAGACCGAATGTCCATGTAAGTGAAACCAACACTCTAACAATGCCTATGATCTTGTTGTCAGTTCTGTTTTACTTGGGTCTTCACAGGTTGTGTGGTATTTAACGGTGTGAACTCTTTCGGTAAATCAATAGGTGCTGTATTTCAAACAGAGGTATTCCCACACTCTTGAGAAATGGTAGGAGTCAGTTTTAAACATCTTGTCGTAAATGTAAAATTTATTATTCATTTATTTTCAGGGACGTCGCCTTTGGATGTTTGCACTTACCGCTCAAAATGCTTCCCTAAAAGAACAGTTGTCACAAAAAGAAGTCCAAGTTGAAGAATAACAGTCTGCACTTTCATCAAAGTGTTGTGAAATTCAGATTTTAAAGCAACTGGTGGGAATTTAAACAAACTGTAAATGTCGATATAGTTCTGCTCAAAGAAGCAATAGTTAAAATTTGTTTAAATATTATACAGGAATCATATGATTTTATTTCTGCTTCTTTGATATAATTGAATAACTGTTAGTTTATTCATGTTTGGAATAAAGCATTGTAAAGTGAATTGTGTGTTTGTAGTTCATTTATTTAATTAGATTTAAAATTTGTAAACTTGGTCTGTGTATCTATCTGGCAAAGGACAGGTTTCCTTTTCCGACTGTACTACTATGACTTGGTTCACTGGAACTGGCTTGATCTTTGATCCCTTTGGCACATTCCATTGTTGGGGAATACTTGTGTAACTTTGTTGATCAGGAACATGGGTGAAGTTGTGCAACTTCCTGAAGTGATTTGATTAAGCCAACCACGTGTGAACAATGACCGCTCAATCTATAAAAAAATGAAAACAGAGATTGTTGACAAGTTATCAAAACAAAAGCATGATATCATGCTGTGATATTTGCATGTGTTTATCCTACACTGACCCATGAAGTATCATTTGACTTTCCAGATGTTAAATGTCTAAAACGAGGCAGTAACTAGAAATATGAAAACCAATAAATTGAAATACAACATACAGTATCTTACTTCTTTCTCTAGTCGACGACTTGAAAATATTTTTTCCGCATTCCGTATTACGGCATGAAATGTAAAAGACATGGCGATCCAAAATTGCTTATAATTCACAATGTATATTTAAGAATAAAATTACTAGTATAATAACATTTGTTAAATACAATTGGAAATTCACATACCCTGGTTTTCATGAGCAATACCTATATCGTATGGAATCCCTCTCCACATCGACACTTAACATATGATGCTTGTCGTTTTTTTCTCATTGAAGACCAGCATCTCGCGGTAACATGGCAGATATTTCCTCTTCCAAAACTTTAATGTCATGAATATAACCTTGTAGAAAGTAATTTAATCCCTTTTCTTACACCTTTCCCGATAATTTGGCTTGATCTGGTAAATATTTAACTGATATATTGTCCGAAATCTTCGCGAGAGAATCGGATTCTGATGCTATCGTAGCAGCGCGTGAGCCGCCATTTTGAATTTACGCTTGGGGCGCATAGTAACAATATCTAAGGGGGCGGAGCTTATCTTGGCATCTCGGATCGATGTATTGAACGAAGAGAAATGGAAATTCTCTATCAAATTATGCAACAGTCAACTGTAACCACGGCCTTCCAGGTCCGGGGAATAGCGGGAACTTTGATTTTCAGTCCAGCTAATCCCGGGTAAAATCCCCGCCCCGCGGGAACAAACTGTTGGTAAAATACCTGCAAATGCCCCCGCAACCCGGGATACCTAGGTATGGCCCATTCCCCGCTATTTTCGGGGCGAAAAGAAAACCACCGCATTCACTCGGCACTGCGGGCCCACCTGAAAGGTAAAAACACGGCCCATTTCCCCCGCTATCCCCGGTATATCCCCGTACCTGGGGGCCGTGGTTACAATTGACTTGTGCATTTGTGTACTTATTTCTGCCCGGTTTTTGTTATCAATTATAAAAATTCAACACAAACAGCATGACAGTTTTATTTTCTGTATAGAAAAATGATACTGATACGTTTTACGGATATATTTATTCCATTTAAGACACAAGTTCGTGTCAAGGCCATAAATGAAAACGCATCTTACGAAAACCACACCCCAAATGTGGCAAATGTGTTTAAAAGTCCTGTCCCTGTCGGCCCACAATGTCTGTTCGACGTCGGGTTCTGACGTCGGACGACCGTCGAGTTTACAGTCGGGCACGATATTTGAGGATATTTTTTCATACTGACGTCATGTGCCGTTTTGATTCCAATTACGACATCAATAAATTTTAATTTACGTCATCTTTCATTCCGAGTGTCTCTATTCATACCATATACGTCAGGAGCATACTTTCGAAATTAAATCCCTGTGGCCCTCATCATAATAACGCTTTATTACCTGTAGCACGGCTCCAAAGTTCGAGCAGATGATGTTGGCTCCTGGAAACGCAGCCTCTTTCTTCGGTTACCGCTCTGTTAATCCGTACTCCGCGTATAGGTCTGAAAAAGGGTGGTGTCCAAACATGGTTTGTTCTAGGAATAGGTGGCGGTATCACCTAGGGTTGTATTTATTTGTATAAGTATATACATAATAATTACGTCTAAACACGTTTTCCATCCTTGACCAAAACGTGTTTTTTGTTGTGGAAAAAAATGCCGTACCAGAAAGAAATGAACGTACATAAAATAAAACTGTACAGTAACTAATACCTGCACGCGTAATGATAAATAATGAACATGTCTCATGTATGCAGCCTGTGCGTTCGTGATATATCACATAACATTCTTTCTAGCAATGTACCCTAAACTCGCATAGGGCCGTTCCTGTGTTCAAATTCCTAGAACAAGTGAACAGCTTTAAGTGCGCACAGTAGTCGATATGAAACGGAAGACTTTCGGCTGTTTAAAGGGGCTATGCGCCAGATGGTCCTAAAATCGGCATAAAAACGGCATATACATTATTCCATCGAAATAAGCCCATAATTATCAATACGATCTAGTTTGTAACCAATATTACATCATTTTACATGATTATCCGAATATATACGGATCTTCGTGTCACCTCACGATCCATCTTCTAAGACCGCGCACTCGGCTATGACTTAAATACACGAAGCGTTTTCATTGGACGGCTACCATCGACTTTCCTTGTTTTAATGACGTAATTGGAAAAACATTCAAATGTGGTCCAAAGTGAAAGTAGAAATACTGCAACAAAAAACGTTCGATTTTGGATAAATACGCGTCTTATTCAACGAGTTTTTAACGGTAGGAACGATATTTTAAGCTTCTCTTTGTAATGCATGCGCTTTGTTTGCATGTCAGTCTTTTCTTAACGTATTTTAGGGGGGGGGGGGGGGGGGGAATCCGTTGTTTTTCAACCTCCCGGTTCTTTCGTAATGACGAATCTCAGTTTCTGGTCGGTGCATTTTGTTGGGATATGCCGTAAAGGTCAATCTTACTAGCATAAAAGTTATATTTTTCTTGTAGATGGGAATCTTACCTTATCAGAACAGTAAAAATTATTAGATTTTCTCAGAACAGTGAATTATTTGAATCTAGAAAAAAATATTAAATCTAGAATGCTTAGACCAAGTTGAGATTGATATCTTATATCAACACAGTGCATAGACTCTATACACTATATGGATATGCACGATACACCGTGACAGTACATACACTGGTGTTATATTCTATACCAGTATATACTGTGCACGGTATATATTCTATTCATTCTCAGAGGTGTTGAAGCAGTGCTTCAACACCCCTGTTCTCTATACAATGTATACAGCCAGAGATTTTGAAGATTTACTTCAACTCCTCTGTTATAGTCTATATACATTGTGGAAGCATGCACTATACTCTATTCATTGTCAAGAGGTGTTGAAGCAGTGCTTCAACACCCCTGTTCTCTATACAATGTATACAGCCAGAGATTTTGAAGATTTACTTCAACTCCTCTGTTATAGTCTATATACATTGTGGAAGCGTGCACTATACTCTATTCATTGTCAAGAGGTGTTGAAGCAGTGCTTCAACACCCCTGTTCTCTATACAATGTATACAGCCAGAGATTTTGAAGATTTACTTCAACTCCTCTGTTATAGTCTATATACATTGTGGAAGCGTGCACTATACTCTATTCATTGTCAAGAGGTGTTGAAGCGGTGCTTCAACACCCCTGTTCTCTATACAATGTATACAGCCAGAGATTATGAAGATTTACTTCAACTCCTCTGTTATAGTCTATATACATTGTGGTGGCGTGCACTATTCTCTATCTGTAAATTTGAACCTGTGTTATAGTCTATATACATTGTGGTAGCGTGCACTATACTTTACTCATTCTCAGAGGTGTTGAAGCAGTGCTTCAACACCTCTGTTCTCTATTCAATGTATACAAACGGAGATTTTTGAACAAAAAATGAAGAAAACTGCACAAAAATAATTTTGATGAATTTATGTCATATCAGGCAACATATTTAATATACTTAAATCATAGAACAATTATATGGCGCAAAAAATGATTTTCGGGGTAAAATGTTGGAAAAGTTAAATGAAAATGACAATTTATGAATTTTGCCAATAACTCGGCCTAATTTTGCAATAAAAACACTAGAACTACTGCAGCTAATATATATCATTTAACATTATTATATATTATATAGAAACACAGGGTTTTTTTTAAATATGATTTTCGGGGTAAAATGTATGAAAAATTAAATGGAAATGAGAATTTTTGGAATTTGCCAATAACTTTTTCAAATATTGCAATAGAATGACCAGAATTACTGTATTTCATAAATATTACAGTTTAATATATCAAAAGTAAAGAAACTATGTAATTTTGTGAAATGTGAATTTTGGGGAAAATGTTTGAAAAATTAAATAAAAATGAGAGTTTCTGAAATTGCAAATTATTAGCACAAATTTTGCAATACAATGACCAGAAATTTTACTGTATTCAATAGATACTATAATACAGTATAACAAACCTAAAGTGTAGAAACCATGTATGGTGTGAAGTGTGATTTGGGGGGTAAAATGAAATTAAATAAAAATCGACACACAGCAGTTATCAAACAACACAAATAAACAAAAATCATTTATGTGCATTTTTCTGAAATTGTCTCCTTAATTTTTGAAGCTCTGCATCAATCCTCTGTCAAATCAATTAACCTTGTTCTCTGTATTCATTTATGATGATCCCCTTTTAGTTAATAAATCTTTTGAAATCATTGAAAATTGACCTTTTTCTTTGTCACCTGTATGTCGATGAATATTATAATGCAGATATTTGCCAGACTCGCAAAATTCATAACAAACCAAAAGCCCAAGGCATTTTTTCAAGAATATAATGCGACAGTCACTTGGGTGTGGAGCCTTGCCCAGCAACTTCTACATTTTTAAATTGTCATAGCCTAAAATTGTCATTTCCCGACATGCCAACATTTAGACATATCCAACATGATAACCCAAACTAAGGTCTCCCTAGGCTAAATACTTTTCCACGTAGACACTAGAATTGGACCTACAATATCGAAGATGTCCATAAAACCCAATTCACATAACAGGACAGGAGACCAGGACAACCAAAAGACATGGTTGTCTATGTTATAAACAAACAAGACTATGCATTTACCATAACTGTATCTATTTTGAACATGAACAGAACATTAGTAAATTTAATCCTAAGAATCTGATGTCAATAATCCCGTACATGTATGCATATCTATGTCCATCAATATGATAAGAAATGGAAGTTTCTTCTAAAACATACACAGAAACAGCTATTGTTCATATAAACCATAACATAAGGTGTCTTATAATTATGTCAACAAGAGCTGTCTTTGGACAGCACGTTCAAGTAAATGAGGCTTTGTCTTAAAAATGAATACAATAATGATGTAATATGTGCCTGTCGAAAGCAATAAAAAGAGTCAAATTAAAAAGTTAACTAGAAATGCTGCAATGCAACAAGAACTTCAGCCTTTATTGTGAGATTCAGTTTTAAATGTATTAAAACTGAAGTTATTCAGTACCAAGCATTTTTCTATTTGTAGTTACAGTGACCATGACCCTAGGGACCCAAATCAAATATAACAAGAGGGCCATGATGGCCCTAAATCGCTCACCTGAGTAAAAGAGTTTAACATAGCTTGTTTCTCAAAGAATATTGAACAAGAGCTGTCAAAGTATGTGACAAATGCCCCCCAATGTGACATTGATCTATGAACAAGTACATAAAAAGTTGATCTTGCCTTTATGTGTCAAATACATATTGCAAGTTATATTAAATTGCCTCTGCACATAGAAAAAACCCCAATCATACTAAATGACAGCCAACACTCTTTATGTCCCCATATTCAGCATTCCATTGTGAATAAACACTTAGTGTATCTTTCACCTTAGAGGTAGGGACATGGGTCTTGCACACGACACGTTGTCTTGGTATGTCGAAAACATATGGCAAGTCATTTTAAAATCTGTCCATATAAGAGAAAGTCACAGGGCGGACACGACATTGAACAATTTTGAAAAAGCACCAACCAAGGATCATTCCTATGAAGTTTCATCAAAATTGTCCAAGGGGTTTAGGAGAAGAAGATGATTGTAACCAATTGTTGACATTTTCCTTTAGGTTGCCATGTCAACCGGGCCAAACAAAATTATTTGAACAAATTTAAGAGAGGTCCATGCAAGGACACTTCAAACCAAATTTGCTGAAGATCTATCAAGGGGTTCATGCGAAGAAAATGTTAAGTTTTTTTTACTAATGTTAGCTCTGGTGGCCCTTAAAAGGGGCCAAACAAAATTATTTGAAAAGACCTGACAGAGGCCCATGCTAGGATGCTTCAGACTTGAAGATCCATCAAGCAGTTAATAAGATCAAGTTGTTTAAAGGTTTTTCTATTTTTTGCTCTGGTGACCCCTAAAAGGGGCCAAACAAAACCATTTGAACAAAGTTGAGAGAGGACCATGTAAGGCTGCTACATATCAAGTATGGAGTCATTCTGACCTTTACTTTCAGAGGAAAAGATTTTAAGTGACAAGACAATGTAAAAACAAATGACCCCTGAGCAAGGCCAATTTGACCCCGGGACAATAATTTGAATACCTTTGGTGTAGGTCCACTAGGTAACACTATATACCAAATATGAAAGCTCTAGGTCTTATATTTTGGAGAAGAGGATTTTTAAAGTTTTATTATATAAGACTACATTTGTATATAAAAACAAATAACTTTCAGGGCGGGGCCAATTTTGACCCTGTGGCAATAATTTGAACAACTTTGATAGAGGTTCACAAGATGATGTTGTACACCAAATATCTAAGCTCCTGGCCTTACGGTTCTGGAGAAGAATATTTTTAAAGACTTACTATATAACACTACGTAAAAACAAGGATCCCCTAGGCGGGGTCAATTTTGACCCTGTGGCAATAATTTGAACAAATCTGGTAGAGGTCCACTAGATGATGCTGTATACCAAATATCTAAGCCCTGGGCCTTACAGTTTCGGAGAAGAAGATTTTTAAAGATTTACTATATAACACTATGTAATAAAACTAGTGACCCCTGGGGCGGGGCCATTTTTGACCCCAGGAGAATAATTTGAACAAATTTTGTAGAGGACCACTACATGATGACACATACACATGTACCAATTTTCAAGGTTCTAGGCCTTGTGGTTTTTGAGAAGAAGATTTTTAAATTTTTCCCTATATAAGTCTATGTAAAACAAGTGACCCCTGGGGCGGGGCCATTTTTGACCCCAGGGGGATAGTTTTAACAATTTTGGTAGAGGACCACTAGATGATGCTATATACGAAATATTAAGGCTCTAGGCCTTGTGGTTTTGGAGAAGAAGATTTTTAAAGTTTTTCCTTTCCGTTGCCATGGCAACCAGAGTTCTGCATGGAATTCAATTCTTTGAAAAATTTTCAACAATTGGGGGACCACCCAAGGAACATTCCTGTTAAGTTTGGATGAAATTGGCTAAGCGGTTTATGAGGAGATGTCGTTTAAAGTAAAAGTTTACGGACGGACGGACTGACGGACGCCGGACAAATTGTGATCACAAAAGCTCACCTTGTCACTATGTGACAGGTGAGCTAAAAATGAATGGAAATTTTGCCTTTAGACAGTTATTAAATAGTAAATAATATTTGACAGTTATCTATGTACATCTACATTTTAACTTTAAAAAGGTTTCCTTGACATTAAACAATCATTTGTTTTTATAAACAAAAAATTAACAAAACAATGTGGCGAACAGATCAAGAATCTAGGTTTAAGAAGTGACATTTCTAGAGGCTTACCATGTGCTCCAATATGTATGGAACTTAATAACCATGGTTTTATTGAATTTATACTGTCATATAGGGTAATGTGCAATATAGTTAACAGAACACTCAAAAGTACAATGAAACATTTAGGTTAGAAGTTAAAATATAATAAGACAATTAGCCATAATTGACCAAGTCAGTATGGAAATTAACAACAGAACAAGGTAACTAAAAAAAAAATATAGATTAAAAATAATAATATATGATTTGCATTCATTTAATTCAAGTTTAAAACAAACTTTTAATAATGAGCTAGCTCAATTGTTACTAAGCAATGTGCTTTATTGCTCCCCTCAGAACCAGACACATTATTTGTTTCAATAATATGTTCACAAGCTTTTATTCACTAAAATATGTGCCTAAGTATTAACTTTTTACATGTTATGCCTTGTTTGTTGAAAAGTATTGCTGGCTAAGTTGTGATTTATGATGAGGAAACAATACCTCTATGAATAGCAACTTTTAAGGTTTTTAATACTTGACTTAGTGACTCCTGTTTCATATTACCTACATTCATTCTTCAAGGAAAGCTTGGGAAGAGAATATGGCCTATAAAACTAGAACATAGTTTTTTTCTAAAACTTGACCAAATTTCATTCATATGAAGTGGAACTTGAGGCCACTCTAATCAAACACATTTTGACCAATAAACAAGTTTCACCTAATATTATTTAAATGTTGACGAGAATAAATACTGACAAATATCATGAAAAATTATATATATAGTTTCTGAAGCATTTACAGTTTATATTATTAGAACAAACAACCTACATGCTTTTTGTCCAACCTGAACAGTTATCAATCTCTACTAAGATTTTTTTGGTAAACATATTCTGGCCAGTATAAATAAAGACCAAAGAGACAAGAGCTGTCACAGAGACAGCGCTCTCGACTATTCCGCTGCTTTTCAGTGTAAGGATTGAAAAGTTTTGGCGAAACATGCATGGATCACTGTTAGATTAGATTTCAATGCAATACATGCCGAGATATTAACATAAATGTGGTTACATGCAAAATTTTAACCAGAATTTTTATCTAACTTGATTATTCAATTAGGTTGGGTGGTTGTATAAAGTCTCAATGCAATTCATCCAGTATTTGCTGAGATATTAACCTACATGTATGTGTGCTTACATGCAAAACCTTAACCAGAATTTCTGAGTGAAATAATAAAGGCAAGTATTTGCATTAAATGCAAACTATAGTTATATAACTTGGAAAATTAAGTAGGTTGGATGGTTGAGTACCATTGTATCAAGTCTCAATGCAATACCTCAAGCAGTTGCTGAGATATTAACCTATGTGTGCTTGCATGCAAAACCTTAACCAGAATTTCTAAGTCAAATAATAAAGGCCTATTATTTACATTAAATGCAAACTAGAGTTATCTTACTTGTTTAAATAAGTAGGTTGGATGGTTGAGTACCATTGTATCAAGTCTCAATGCAATACCTCAAGTAGTTGCTGAGATATTAACCTATGTGTGCTTGCATGCAAAACCTTAACCAGAATTTCTAAGTCAAATATTAAAGGCCTATTATTGGCATTAAATGCAAAGTAGAGTTATCAAACTTGGTTAATTAAGTAGGTTGGATGGTTGAGTACCATTGTATAAAGTCTCAATGCAATGCCTCAAGTAGTTGCTGAGATATTAACCTATGTGT
The DNA here is from genome assembly GCF_026914265.1 of Mya arenaria. Classification (NCBI taxonomy): domain Eukaryota; kingdom Metazoa; phylum Mollusca; class Bivalvia; order Myida; family Myidae; genus Mya; species Mya arenaria. The sequence continues at coordinate 38,216,027 of NC_069132.1, forward strand.
GCTTGCACGCAAACCCTTAACCAAGGGGTGACGCCGACGCTTGGGTGAGTAGTATAGCTCTCCATATTCTTCGAAAAGTTGAGCTAAAAATGAGTCCCCATACTAAAGTGTTAACACTGTATGAAACTGTTAATAAAAATGAAGGACAGACTATGATCAATCACAATAGTTCAACATGAGCACTTTGTACTGTGTTGAGGTAAATGTTAATCATCCAACTTATTTAAGGGTGATCTATTTTCAAATTTATAATGTATTTGTCTGTTAAAAGTTAAAATTGGTATATCATTCCAATTTTAGTGAATCTTTATGTGACGGATGTCTTGTCCATTAAGTTGCCTTCAATGAAGATTTTGAAGTCAGATTGTCTCTTGTTGGATGTGGGGAGTTTTCTGAAAGAAAAAGGAACATTAAGCAATACATAAACACAGTTCCATTGTTGGCTTCAAATATTGAACTATTAAGGAGCTTTTCATTCATTTGTGCCATTGGCTTCAATGTTAAAATTTGATAGTTACCCCATATAAGTATCATTTGAAAGGGCTTTGCATACTGATTACTTATATGTAAAATCAATGACAAGAACATATTTTCACCTTGAAAAGTTATTGCTGGCATCCCAAAATCACATTATTGTTCATCAGATACATTAAGTTATTATCTATCTTGCAAAAGCTCTATGGTTGATTTTGAAATATGATAGTTCTTATACATATTATATCTTAATATTGAAAATTAGCCACACTTTTTGTGATATAGATTTTATATATATGCACATAAAAATATGTAACAAAAAATATACAAATAAATAAGAAATGATAAAAACACACAAATCTTAGTTTATTTTACATTGATAGATAGATAGTTCATATAAACTTTGCTAAACACAGAAAGAAAATAATTGTTTCTATTACAGGATTTGAACCTGGACAATTAATTTTAATGTGAATGAGCATATTTGAGCATGATCACAACTGTGCATTACACCAAAGGATAACATTGAAAACTAACAAAGGGCAACTACTACAAAAAAAATCTTGAGTTATGGTTTCTGTGCACTGCACTTCTGCTAAATGAGATCTATCTGTACATATTTGAAGTTTGAGATCAACACTTCAAAGACTTTTCAAGTTCTGCTGCAGACAAAAACTCAGTATGAAATATAACAAAGGGTTATTACAAAAAGAACTGTAAACAGAGTTATGGTCCCTTAACACTGCACTTCTTCTCAATAGGGATCTATCTGTATATGAAGTTTGAAGTTAATACCTGGGGGATTTATGCTCAAGATTACATTCCGTGCACACGCACACACACGTGCACAATTACACAATTACTGTATCCACTTTGCCTTTTGGCAAGGGATAATCAATAGATTAGTCCTCATCATCACGGTCTTAATCAAACATGATGAACATAATCTGGAATAAAAACTGTACCTAGATGAATTTGTAACAGGTGGCGATCATTCATCACATTCCTGTTTCCTGTTTCTCATTGTGTCATTCCTGTATCTCATTGTGTCTTAGTTGGTTTAGTACAACTCTGGCCTGGTCCACAATTGCAACAACTGAAAAACAACTGAACAATTAGCAAAAGAGAACTTATACCTTAAATGTACATAATATATTGCTAATAAAAAATTACTCATACTGTCAAACACTTGTTTCCATGAAAAACTACAGCTATCACCTATTGTAATAAGAGGTTTCACTGAGAGTGATGTTTGCTTTTAAGCATACAGTAACCAATTAGGCAATAATTTTAAAACTGCCAAGCACAAAATAAACATAAGAAAATAATCCTTAATATACCAAAAACAGAATAGGTAGTGTTTTGTTAAATTAAAGTAAAAAATGAAAAAAAAAATTATGAAGAGAAGAAAAAAAAAAAAAAAAAAAAAAATATAAAGATAATTATCAAAGGTTTACAATTCTTTGACTACCATACACAATTTAATGATTCATATGCACAGCTATTTTTCTTATCACGTCCAATATGTGCATGAAGTTTGAAGTTAATACCTCAAAAACATAGAAAAGTGAAAGAAAAATAATCAAAGACCAATAACTCTAAAATACCATAAACAAAAATGTTTTTTGCACAGCACTTCTCCTCAACATATTTAATATGTGTTAGAAATCTCAGAAGCATTTGGAATTATGGATAAAAGAAGACTTGTCCAAATGAACCCTAACCATCAAGTTGTAGGAGTATAATAGCAGAGACAAATCATACATATGTCTTTATATTTAATATGTCAATGTATGTTTGAACAGAATAATTATGTTAATTCTCATTTCTTGGCTTACCTCATATTTATATTGTTATACATAGAATTAATCCAAAGAGAACTTACCATTCACTGACACGATTTCCTCATTATACACAGGAGTATCTTCATACTTTTAGAATCTCTCCATTTTTCTTCTCCATAGGAACTGCAATGCATAACACATAAGAAAGGAAATCAAACAATTGCATTTTTTAAAACAATTTGTAGAGAAAAATAAAACATGACTTCAGACACATGCAGAATTATTTGCATTTATTTTAAGCAAGTTACAAGAGTAACTGTACCCTATGCCATCTGAGTAAAATCTGCATGCAACAAACATGTGCATGCAAAATTGCATGGACTTTCATTTATTTGCTTAACAGTTTCAATTAAACCTAACAACCTGACCAAATACTTGAAATATCTTATACTTGAATACATTATGTTATACTAGTAAATGACATTGAGTACATGTAAATATGTGTTAAAAATCTACCTTTCAAATCCAATGCTTTCTTTGCATTAAAACGTTTGTCTGTTTGCCCTTAAATTGGTCCCTCAAGAGTATCTGGTCTGAAATAAATATAAAATTCACATACTTTTAAGCTAAAATTAGCTATAATACTAACTTGGCTGATCTTAGGAAAAATGAGTCTTAAAGCTGCACTCTCACAGATTGACTGTTTTAACATTATTATTATCTCAGAGAATCAATGCCTTTAATTGCTAACAATAAAACAGATGTCATGTATTGAGAAATCTGCTTATTATTTCATTTTTCTGAAAGTGTTCAAATTTAAGTCACAGAACAACAATTATGAACGTACATATGAAAAACAGCTATCTGATATTTTTTCAGCAGTTTTAAATCATAGTTCACGGACATAATTTATGCACTAACATTGCATGATTCATTCCATGATGAAAAAAAAAGTTGTCAGAATGGTAAATCTGTGAAAATGCAGCTTGAATAACAATCCCCAACAGTTCCTCCCAAAGACTTGTTTAAAAGGGGCTGTAATCTGTTTAATGAAATAGCGGAAAAAAAGAAAATTGACGAAAACTGACATAAACTTGGTATCTATGTGTACAATGCATTAAAACTTACTAACTGAAGTACCACATAATTTACAATAAAAAAAATTCGCCAATATATTACAAGTTAGGTATAAAGATTAAATATTCCAACTGTTTAGGATAAGCCTTCATAGCACAGTGGATACAACACTGGACTGCAATTTTGGCGACACCGGTTCCAACCCATTCTCTGACTTGATATTTTTTTTTACATTTTGGTTAATTTTTTTTACCATTATGATATCAAAGATCAAAAGATTTTTTGAATAATTGTCCTGAGATTCTTTACAGAATTTTTTTTTTTTTTTTTTGGGGGGGGGGGTCCCACCCCCTTTCTGTATCCGCTAGTGTGGGTTACTCCCGTAAAATGAACTGAATTTAATTTGGTGCAAAGCTCTAATAAAAATTTGTGTATTCAATTAAATTCATAAAACTAATTAATGTAAACAAACCATTTGCAACTATCCCTGAATAACTTTTAAATGATAGTGATTATTTTCATTTGCATGATAACTAAGAAAATATAAAATAACACTTGAGTGTCCTGTATGGTATCCCGATATAGTCAATACTTACAACTTACATGTGCAGGAATCAGGAAGGAGTTCCATTCTACCAACTTAATACCATTCTTATTTGTCGTCTTCTTAACCGGATGCTTGAATTTTTGTAAACAAACCCAATGAACCCTGCATCGTTCCACTAGACTTTCTCGCTTAATATTTACGCTCGAATGTGCCTGTATCGAAGAAAATGAAGACCAGTCCAAAACATTGCGTCATTTCCCTTATTCCAGAAGCCCATAATGCTTTGCGACAAAGGTGACTTCCGGTTTATTTCCGTATTCAATTTCCTAGTTATCGATACGAGTGAAAGGAAGAGCATACTTGGCAAAATAGATCGATAGGTGAGTAAAACATGTTAGGAACATCAGGTTATACATTCTTCTATAAATATCTACCGCTTTTTGTAAATGTCAATGAAGTTTTTGACGTTTATACCCAACTTCAATACACATTTAAGTGGGTGGGGTAAAATAACATATTATGGTAAAGACTTTCATAGTAGTTCTCAAAGACTTCAAATACATATTGGTTGTTATAAAGTATGCATTCAATTGTGGTTTGTTGAGTTTGTTATTAAATTAAATGAATGATATGTTGCAATTAGTGTGAAATTGTTAAAATCTGCAACTTCAAAACAGTCAAGTAAATGAAGCTTAAATGTGATTAAGAAGGGCATTTAAATACTGACTGCTGTGCTGTATGTAAACAAATATGCAGGTCTTAAAATAACAGCTTATTAATATTGTACTAGTAAATTGTAACTATTTAAATATCTGACTGATATTAAAGCTGCACTCTCACATATTAAACATTTTGACAACTGTTGTTTTTTTTGTCTTCGACTGCCAATTTATGCAAACGTGCAAGAAAACCAGTGATATAAGACTGCTGACAAAACATTGGATCGCAGATTTTCATTTTTAAGTAAATATAATAATTTTTAATGCATTTTTCTTAAACCGTTAAAATTAGCCATAAAATAATATTTTTTAAATGGAGATATGAAAATCGGTGATCTGATTTTTTTGTCAGCAGGCTTATATCACTGGTTTGCAGATATTTACGCAGAAATTGCCTCTTTCCAAGACAACAAATAAAAAAAGTTGTCAAAACGGTATATCTGTGAGAGTGCAGCTTTAACAGTTAAGAGTCTTTTGTATTTTTATTTTTTCTGGCTAAGTTGGATGATGATAAAACTATTTATTTTATTTCAGAGATGTCCATTCTGGATGTTTGATTCCGCCAAGTTGATGCTCAACAGGAGTAGGCAGTTGATACCATTGATCTGATAGCACCTGCTATATCAGTGGTTTTACAAGAAAAATTTGTGCAAAACACAAGAGACGGAATCGGTTCAAGAACTGAGATAAAATAAATGACGTGTGTCAATATGAATGAAAACTTTCCCTGACTGCAAGGACTAAAGAAATGCACACAAGTGACATAAATTTAAATGTTTGGTACAAAAAGTAGACATGTAGAACTTAAAATTATGACACAGGATGTGAAACAACACTATCGCCAATAAAAGTCCAACAAGAGATTTTTCAAAAAGAAGCAAGATTTTGTTTTTGAACCCTTGGCAAATGAACCTTTAAAGGGATTATTGCATACCAAGGACAATTTATTGTTTTTGAATTATATCATGTTTAATGTTATTATTAAATTGTAAAAAATACCGTTGTTATTAATATGATTGTCTATGATCTTTTTATTCCAATGACTGTGTAAACTCCCATGGTTAATATTAAAAAGACATAAAATCGAGTCAACGTTTGTGAGCAATAACTAGCCACCTGGTTAACTTAGTTTGTAGGAGCACCGTGCTTTTTCTGGCAGCCCTTGGTTCGAGCTTTTTCCAATCATGTTACTTTAGTATTGTTATAGTCAATAAGCCTAGGTGTCGTTAGCGCAGTACTGTAGGCCGAATATTTTCTTGGCCCAAATTCAAACAGCCTTGAGATTTAAATGAAACTTGGTACACATGCAAATTTCCAGAAACAATAGGCTCATGTCCAGCAAGATCATACATAATATTTCAAGACTTGAATGATTCAATACATCTGCTCCTATGTATTTTAATTTTCATAACTAAAATTGTTCATCATTGTAAATACAGTGCTCAAGTTTAAAGCTGCATTCTCAGACTGACCATTTTGACAAAAAATGTCTGAAAACCAGTGATATAAGATTGCTGATGGAAGATCATAAAACATTTTTACAGAATTATCTTGACCGTTTTGACAAAAAAAGTCTGAAAACCAGTGATAAAAGATTGCTGATAGAAGATCAGATAACATTTGTACGCATCTTTGTTTGAAAATGGATATATTTATGGTTAAAAAGCGTTTCTAACGCTTTAAGAAAATGGAGTCTTTTGACAGTGTTTCAAACAACTGAGATCTGTTATTTTGTGAATCATCTTATATGACTGACTGAATTGAAGGCAATGATATCAAAATCGGTTAATCTGTAAGATTGCAGTTATAAAGGTGCATGTCCCTAAAGGTCAATTGGCAGGAGATCTCATCAAATTTAATGAAGAATCATACATTCAATGATGCAATTCAACTTATTCATTTTGATGAGAATCAGCATTTAAAGAAGTTACCATGAGCTCTGATTTTTTTGCTGTGTTTTTATATGACAAATTTATCATTTCTGTAGAAAATGTCTGACACTATCATACAAATTGTAGCAAAAGAAACAAAAAATGGTTGTACAGAATTAATGTTTATTTAAATATCTATAAAAAGAGTTGTTCATATAATAAAACATTATGATGCACATTGTAGATGTAAAACATAACTAAAGTACAAGGACATAAAAAAATATTTAATTTTATATATTTATATGATTTTTGAATACTAGTAATACTATTTCTTATGATAACAATAATAATAATAAGTGTTGAATACTAAGCACTTAACATATTATACATGTATGAATATCAATAATAACAGTAAAAAAACAACAGTTCAACCAACAAAAGAGATCCAACAAGTACTAGCAATGGGAATCAAACCAATATGACCTAACAGTGATTCAAATAACACTAGTTGTCTATCACACATTCTGTCCAACAAGCAGTCCAAACAACACTGGTGGTCCAACCAACACTTCCAGTCCAACCATTTATAATTGTTCAACCAACACGTATGGTCCATCCAATATAGCGGCCCAGTAAGCAATAGATGCCAAACCAACAATAGCATGTCAGGTACTAGCTGTCCATCACGTTGCTACCAATCTAGCAGCCCAACCAATTGTAGTGATGTTCTTCATTGAAAGTAATGATCTCAGAAGGTAACATCAGCATATTTGAATCATATCTGTAAAGAAAGGAATGGAACATAAAAAGCATATTTTTATAAAAAAGTAAGTTACTCTCAGACTTATTTATGAATGGGTTTTAAGACAATCTGGAAACCGATTTAATTCCAGGCCTGGGGGTATGCGACTAGTCCGGTGGCCATCATAATATTTGAAAATAACAAATCATTCAGGAGACTACACAGGTGACAGCATGACATAATTACTCTATGTAAAATGTTTATTACATAGTAATAAAATACACACAGCAGTATAAATATCATAATTTATATTGATGATGATTTATTTATGTTCATTCATAAGACTATTAGTTATACCTGGTAATGTACATACAGATTCCTCATTAGATTATGACTGTCAGATAGTAAAACAGACTAATGTATTATTTGTGTTAATTTTCAAAACAAATGTTTTAGAATAGATGAGAATTTGTTGTTTATAATACTCCAATAAGAATAGTAACTGCAGTCTTTTCTGAACCATCTACCCCACCCACCAGAACTAACTGTCCAAGTAAACAGTCGAGCGATTTATAGCTCATGACATTCAAATAATATCACAATAATGTAATATAAACTCATTAAAATGACAAATCTAATAAAAATAAATAAATTATAACAAACCTGGAATGATAAATTGTCCGTATTTATCGCTGTTATTGTACTTCGTCATAACCCGGAAATAAACCGGAAGTCACCATGCCGCAAAGGATTATGGTCTATTGGAAAGTCGAGAATTTAGTATTTAGCACGCGCTAGAGAGATTCAAAACATCGAATTTGACCGACACTTAGTCCAAATAATTGTACGTTGACGGATTTTTTTTAGATTTTTGATATGGCAAAGGGATTGGAAGAATCCCGTATTACACGTCTAATATTTTAGACTAGACCGACACTGAACAGAGGTAAATGGCTATTTTCTTTGAAAATATAACACTTTCTAGTTCAAAGGTCACAGTTTAACGAGTATATTTAATTGATATAACGAAGTACTCCTTAAAGCTGCACTCTCACATACATGTATTTTGACAACTTTGTTATTTTTTATTTTTGTCTTGTAGTTTGAATGAGCCAGTTTCTGTGTAAATATATGCAAATAAGTGATATAAGCCTGCTGACAAAAGATCAGATCGCAGATTTACATATTCCGTTAAAAGAATTGTTTTATGGCTAAAAGTGCTACTAACAGTTGGAAGAAAAATGCTTAAAACATCATTTTCTTAAAGCTGCACTCTCACAGATTGAACATTTTGGCAACTTTTTTATGTTTTGTCTTGGAATGTACTCATTTTGGCGAAAATCCATGGAAAGCAGTTTTATACAGAACAGAACAGAATATTTATTTAGATACAAGCATATACAGCTTATGATCATAAACATTAGGAATATTTAGTAATGCATGCACATACAATACATATGATAACATAAATGGAGTAAACAAAAAGCAATTGAGCAAATATTAGCAAAGTTAGAGTACATATTTTAACATAATTTTCATGAGAGTAAATTTCTTATCCCGGAACGTTTAAATAAGCATCTCTATGTTCATTTGCTTTAAGAATAAATATCTAATAATATGTGTAGCAAAGTCTTCTTGCTAGTGTTCAATAGTTGCACAAGTTTAAACACACTTGGTCTATTAAAATAAAAGCACGGTATATATATTTATAAGACTGCTGACAAATATAGATCACAGATTTTTATATATACCAGTTCAAAAATTGATGTTTTGTTCATTTTTCTAAAACGTTTATTAACGATTTTAGCCATAAAACATAAATTTTCAAACGGAAATATGAAAATCTATGATCTGGGTTTTCGTAAGCAATCCTATATCATTGGTTTGCAGATATTTATACAAAAATTTGCTCTTTCCAAGACAAAAAATAAAAAAGTTGTAAAAATGGTATATCTGTGAGAGTGAAGCTTTAACTTAAATATATATGCAATCCAATGTTTTTTTAAGCAGTCTTGTGTCACTGTTTTTCTTGCACTTATGCATTAATTGGCTTGTATAAAGACAAAAAATAAAACAGTTGTCAAAACATTTAATCTGTTAAAGTGCAATGTTTATTTAAATATACTTGATGCTTGCCTCAATCATTGCCGCTGACAGATCATCAGATGACAGCACCAACATCCAACAATGCAGCGATATTTTTAAAGTCTCTTTCACATCATTCTGTATCCTAATATTTTAATTTATTTAAGATAGTTGCTTATCAAGATGTTGAATGCATATTTTACAGCCTTTTAGGCTTTAGAGTGTATTTAATGTCATTTTCAGACAGAAATATCTTGATCGAAGCTAGGACCAAGCTCACAACTGGCATTAGTGAGTCATGCCTGTCAAAACTAATTTTGGGGTACATGCATGTGTCTTTTAAAGTAGAACAGTAGACATCAACTTTACAATGTACATGAATACATTGCATTCATGCTTTAGTTATTTATGTATTCATGTACATTGTAAAGTTATTGTAGATGTAGATCGTGTCGATGAGAACCAGCCGTTCAGTTAGCTCAGTTGGTTACAGCGCCATGATAGTGTTCCAGCAGTTGTTGTTGGTTCAAGCTCCACACTGGGGCACTTCTCCTCCCAGGTTTACTTAAATGGTGGCAGTGGTACATGGCAGGAGTGCCTCCGTCAGCTTTAAACTACAGTCGAAACTCGATGGCTCGATATTCTAGGGACCAGCCAAAATACTTCGAGCCTCGAGAATATCGAGCCAAGCGGGATTGCTTACAGAATGTTATTTTTTTATTATTCGTTACAAAAAGTCTTGTTTACCTCGTTTGTTATTGGCTATGCTATCTCCGCAAGAGAAGAGTATTAATTGGACATAGTTACACCTCGTAAAGTTCGTAACATCACTTATTCGATACTTAGAAAATATTATTTGATTGTTTTTATTAATTATAAAAATTATGCGAAAACAACAAACAAGTAATTTTAAACAGTGGGTAACAAAAACATAGCTTATTAGTTATATCAGGATGCATTGAAATTTATATGAACAAAGAGTTAAACAAAATCAGTTCTTTTAATCTGGTTCAAGCCAACGAGGATATCGAGCCATGAGATATCGAGCCAACGAGTTTCGACTGTAATATATATATAAAGGGTTAATGGAGAGGAGTGGAGTGTATTGTGTGTCACTGTCAGTGTGTAAGAACCAGCCGCTCCGATGTGGAAATACTTGTACCATAATTCATGGTTTTTAAGTTTATTGTTTAAAGTTCCATTTTCTAGTTGTTTTGACCTTAAAGGTGCACTCTCACAGATTGAACGTTTTGACAATTTTTTTGTCTTGGAATGAGGCAATTTTTGCGAAAATCCATGGAAACCAGTTATTTAAGACAGCTGACAAAAAATTAGATAGCAGATTTTTATATTTAAGTTTAAAAAGTAATGTTTTATGCATTTTTCTTAAACCATTAGTAATGGTTTAAGCCATAAAACATTAATTTTCGAACGGAAATATGGAAATCTACGATCTGATTTTTTGGCAGCAATCATATATCATTGGTTTGCAGATATTTATGCAAAAATTTGCTCTTTCCAAGACAAAAAATAAAAAAGTTGTAAAAATGGTATATCTGTGAGAGTGCAGCTTTAAATTTTATGATTTAATGACAACTGCCTTGAAATAGATACCTGATTTAAGCATTATGCCAATTTTTATAAATTTCTATTATATTTTACTGTGAAATAATGTAAATATATACATATAATTGTTTGTGTTAGTTTAAATTTGCTTGATTTATCATTAACCTAATTATATATTATTTCATTTTTTTTTGTATTAACCCAATATTATGTCATATAATATATCTATGGGTATATAATACCAGGGTAAAGACATGTATACAAATCACTTATTATTATGTATAGATAGTTTTTATTTCCATGTAACTCATTTGCCTACATACATTTTGGAAAATGTGGTCCATTACAGATAAAACCCAGATGTATACATGGCCTGGATTTCCATATTATGCTGCCCAGAATAAAAGACGATGCAGTCCAGATAAAAACATTGTATGGCTCAATAATCTTTACCAAACTTGGTAAAAAAAAACTTTGTCATATTATGAGAAATACCTGTTTTTTTGTTAATAATGTTCATTCACAGTATATGCAATTCACCAAGCAACACAAGACTTAATGTCCACTTGACACATTTCTAGTATATTTGGCTTGTACATAAACATCACTTTTTCATAAGAGAATAAATCTCATGTAGGACATTTAGATTGCTCTAGAAATAATTGCCAAGATGTTTTGCATTTGAATCATGTTTAAAGCATACCCAACATTATTTGCATTTATTGTGTTCATGATTGTGTTGTATTCTTCCTTTTTAAGATGCATCAGATGAAGTCTTTGACTATCTAGAAAGGGATTATGTAAGCTAGTACTGGACATGAAGACAGTCACTTGGAAATGATGATTGTGCAACAGCGGTTAAACATATGCAATACATCATATGGTAATTTCTTTTCACCTCAATGAATATTTAAGTGACCTACCCACAAATAAAGTGATTCTCTAATAGTTCCAATTTCCACTTTGATTTTGTAATCTGGTATTCTTCATTACTACTACCCGTAACTGGTATCTAAAAATAACATTATAATATTCATCAATAATATCATAAGACCATGTGAATATTCAGTAATTTATATATGTAATCAATTTGTTTTTGTGTATGTGGTGTTTATATGTTGGAGTTTGTAGTTCATTGTCAGTGATTTTTTTATTGTGAAAAACTCCATTTTCCCCAAAATTAAAAAAAATTACATTACATTCCGGATTAAAATAGCAATGAATTTCTTGAATTATAAACAAAATCTTGACAAGTCTTACTCTTTCACAGCATAAGGTATGCATAAAAAAGTTAAAAAATGTATATTTGCCATTATATAAGCAATTTTAGCCTGATTTTGTATTTTTCCCAAAGTTGACTTTTTACCGAATTTGCGAGGTACATTGTACAGGCAGTAAAAAGAATTCATAAAAAATCACTGATTGTTGTTAAGTGTTTTTTTTATGAATGTTGTTCAAGTTTCGTCCTTGGGGTCAAAGTTGTCCCAACCAGAGTTCCCCTGTTACTGATAGACTTCTAGAACAAAAATTGATACACATTCAAATCAGGCAATGACTTCTGCAGTAATGTATGAATTCCTTAGAAACTGATGTCTAAACTAAAAGGTATTTAGTTTCAAAGATTATGAAACAAGTTGTTACAACAATATAATAATCACCTTTTGGCAGGATGTTAAGCAAGGTTTTGCCTTGTTGAGGAAATCGTAGACCTCGTAGTACCCTTAAGGAACCCACTTGTCTGACTTAGTGCCTACAATCCAAACTCACAATGTCTTCCTTAACAACCACTTTATAAGAAACCAAGGACATCCTTATCAAATACTTCATTTACAGCAGCCAATGACTTCCATAAAAAATGATGACTTCCTAAACAATCCTTGGCTTCTTTATCAACCAATGATTGCCTTAGCAACTACCTTCATCCATAGCAACAAATGAATTCCCATTCAACCAATGACTTCCTTAGCATCCAATTCCTTCCAACGCATCCATTAACTACCTTTATAGGCACCAATGCCTTATTTAGCAACCACTTTTTTCCTGAGCAACAGCCAACATTCATAGCAACCAATTACTTCCTTAAGTAATCATTTACTTCCATAGCAACATTCTGGTTCATTACCGTAACATCCATTGACCATGGGAACAACCAGCTTACCATACTTCTCATTTCTGTTAACAAAGAGCAGCCTTCTTTGAGGAGTCCTTATCAACCATCAAATAACACAGCAACCACTAACCTGCTAAGCAAATAGCAACACCTTTCATAACCAGTTGTTACCTGACTGACTTGTTCATGGTCATTTTAATCAGGTGATCAATTAAGGGCCATGCTGGCCCTTTTGTTTTGAATGTACATTTCCTTAGCTTATTCATTTAATTCAGCAAATGTATAAACATAGTGTACAATTCTGGATACTTTCAAGTTTTGTCATTATTATATATTATCAATGTTTTAATTTTCAAACAGGTGACCAGACAGGGAGGAAACTAGGGAAATGGTTATCCACCAACAGCCCAAGTGCTTGGTTGATAAGAGGAGCCACAGCATTAAACATTACTGCACAAAGTGGTGTGCTTTGCTAACACTTATGATTGTGATTTGATAAAAAAGCAATGAATGAACGCTCATTATTCATAACTATAACTAAAACATTGATGTCAAAAGTTGTCAATTTTCAACATATATAGTATTTGAGATCCTGATCTATAGTTGTGTGCAATGGATTATCAAAGAAAAACAAAAGAGTGGGCAACAAAATGAATAGCATAATGCACCAGTCAATTGTAACCACATCCCGCGCCCAGGTCCGGGGACTTTTGACTTTTGGTCCAGCCTACCCCAGGTTAAATTCCCTGAACTGATCCTGAACTAAAATCCCTGCCAAATTCCCCCGCATCCAACATACCATTGGTAAGACAAAACCACCGCATTCACACCCAGTATACCCCCAGACGGGGGTGGTGGTGGTTACAATTGACATGTGCATTACCCACTACCCATTTACACCAGTAATTCATAATTATATTTGATAGACATGCCTCTTGTCAAAGGTTTTGAAGGGTATGAACGTAAAACTACCTGCCTATGGCCTTTCAAGATTTTATAACATTGTTAAACTAAAGAAATTATTATTAAGTTTATACTAGATCTTTGTTAAGAGTGACTCCTTTGATAATTCTGGAGAAAAACTATTAGGATTAGGTTCTGTATTTGTCCATAATTTGTCATATGACATGTAAGCAGGAGTTCATTCCTTCAGAGAATTGTGAATCTTATATAATTATGTATTTGACATCTTATGAATTTTATCACACTTTAACCTAGAGGCAGTTCAAATAAATACTGCTATGATTGAACCAATACTGAATAAGGGGAAGAATTCCAAACAAGACAGTATACATCTAGTATCATGTTTGTCTGATAATTTTGAAATCATAGTGATTAAATCTAAAAGGATGTTAAAGCTGCACTGTCACTGATTAATAGTTTTCACATTTGCTTTGAAAAAAAATAATTAAAATAGTCTGACTTTTGCATGAATGCCTTCAATCCAGTCATATAAGATAACTCTCAATGAAACAGAATTCAATTGTCTGAAAAACTGCCAAAATTTTCATTTCTTCTCAAGCATTACTAACCATTAAACATAGAGTTTTAAATGGTAATAGGAAAAACTGTGATTTTGTATGCAGTCTCATATAACTGTTATCAGACATGTGCACAAAAGTTTTTCATTCCAAGTTAAAAATAATAAAAATTCATATATCTGTGAGAGTGCAGCATTAACAATGAAAACAATTATTAAAAATGGTATTTCCAACTGTGTATAATAATGCAACAACAATTTACCTTCTACTAGCACATTGAATTACAAGTTCTGCTTTTTCAAAGAAAACAGGCATATGGGAAGTACCATCACTTCCAGCGATATTTTTGTTGTAGCTTTTTTTTATAAGAGACATTTGCAAAAACTGTTCATAGATTGTGTTTTAAGGTGTATGTTTTATAGACAGTACTCCAATTCTCTTTAATATATAATATATGTTTGTTTCATTTAAGGCTTTTGTGTGTTTTAGGCCTGTTTCAGACCATTCCTGATATCGTATTTTCATATAAACCCGGCAATCATAATTGCATACCTCTGCAAAAGAATAATAAACATTCACAGAAATTAAACAGTAACGGAATTTTTCGAATTTTTCTCAACATAAGAAGAGACTTTTGTATTTTGGCCCAGCTAATGTTATTATATTGTTGACTAACATAAGCTTACAAGCAAATTAACAGGCAGAATAGGTAGAGAAAAGATGAGCATGTAGTCTTGTTTTGCATACAGAAGTAAGGGGCTTAGCTAGCCCTTTATATGTGGATTCATAATTGCTAGGTGGGTCTCGGGGCATGCCCCCTCAGAATATTTTGAAAAACATGGTGCATTCTGGGCGTTTTGAGGTGCTTTATTTTGTACTGGAAAATAAAAATGGCATTTAAAGGATCATGTAGTCAAGTACGCAAACTGCAACTTTGGCTGATTTTTTTATGTTTTTATCAGAATCATGTGGATTCATCCGCATACTAGTGTTATATGCAGCTTCACGCCTGGTATCTCAGACAGACATTTTTAGGCTTATGTAGATGTTTGCAAGGCAAGGCTTGGCAAACCAAAGCGCCTGTCTCATTATATTGGTTACAAAGTGCTTTTGCATGTTGTTTGCAATTGTGCATTTTGCGTGACTGGTAAATATCTGCAATATAAAAACTTAAAATTCATTGATGCCTAGGTGACCAAATTTCATTTCATTTGTCAAACATTGTGCCCCAAAAGCACATTTCACATAAGTATGTAGTTTTTTTACTTAAGGTCTATTATACTGTAATATAAAATATATTTAAAAACAGTAATTCTGGTAATTTTATTGCAAAATTTGACAAAGTAATTGGCAAAATGCAGAATTTTTCATTTTTTTTCTAACAAATTTACCTAAAAATCATATTTTACAAAATACATAGTTTGTATATTTCAAGTATCTTATAATGTTATATAATATCTGTTTTAAAAAGTTATTTTGGTAATTTTATTGCAAAATTTGGCTAAGTCCAGAAATTCTCATTTTCATTTAACTTTTAAAACATTTTGCCCAAAAATTATATTTTGTACAATGTGATTGTATTATACTTATAGTATATTAAATGTGGTGTCTGATATAACACAAAACCAACAAAAAAAAATCTAAGCATTTTTCTCCCATTTTTCATTTTCACTGGACAAAGAATAAATAGAGGTGATGAGGTGTTGAAACTCTGCTTCAACACCTCTCTATTCAAATTGAGAATAGTGCACGTCACCACCATGTATATAGACTATAACAGGGGTTCAAATCTACAGATAGAGAATAGTCCACGCTACCACAATGTATATAGACTATAACAGAGGAGTTGAAGTAAAGTTTCAAAATCTACATTGCATAGAGAACAGAGGTGTTGAAGCACTGCTTCAACACCTCTGAGAATGAATAGAGTATAGCGCACGCTACCACAATGTATATAGACTATAACAGAGGAGTTGAAGTAAATCTTCAAAATCTCTGGCTGTATACATTGTATAGAGAACAGGGGTGTTGAAGCACTGCTTCAACACCTCTTGACAATGAATAGAGTATAGTGCACGCTTCCACAATGTATATAGACTATAACAGAGGAGTTGAAGTAAATCTTCAAAATCTCTGGCTGTATACATTGTATAGAGAACAGGGGTGTTGAAGCACTGCTTCAACACCTCTTAACAATGAATAGAGTATAGTGCACGCTTCCACAATGTATATAGACTATAACAGAGGAGTTGAAGTAAATCTTCAAAATCTCTGGCTGTATACATTGTATAGAGAACAGGGGTGTTGAAGCACTCAACACCTCTGAAAATGAATAGAATATAGTGCACAGTATATACTGGTATAGAATATAACGCCAATGTACGTACTGTCACGGTATATCGTCCATATCCATATAGTGTATAGGTCTATGCACTGCGTTGACATCTAAGATCTCAATCTCAACTTGGTCTAAGCATTCTAGATTTAATATTTTTTTCTAGATTCAAATAATTCACTGTTTCAGTTATTTTAGGAACTATGCTCTATTGATTTGGTCCGTTTGGAATCGATGATTTTTTGCACATGTTTACCTTATATTTATTTATATATAATACTAATTTTCTTTCATGAAAAATTGTGGAATAATTTTTTAAATGACATATATTCACTATTTTGACCAAAATAAATAATAATTAAAATAAAAAAAATAATATTTTTTTTATAAAAAAAACTGTATCCAGGCAATGTGACGAGCACCATTGGTTTTACTTGATGTTTTCTATTGTTTCTTTTTTGCATGTGTGTTTTTATTCACAGTAAAAGATACTAAGAAAATTTCCAATTATTTTCTTCTGAAAATGTTGCTATCGTGTGCATTTGTAACAATTTGTAGCGTTATTCAAGTTAAGGGGCCATTTCAAAACATTTTGAAAAAAAATAATTGTACATGAAGTTTGAGTTTTCAGTGCTGAAATGCTTTAAATGTCAAAACTACTCATTCCATTTAGTTAATTTTATATATGTGTTGCTGCAGAATTGACCATACTATTATTTCAAACAAGTAAAGAATGGACATCACCCATATTGATCAATATTACTTAGATTCTGTGAAATATAGACTTTTTATTCCACAAACTAAATATTCTGCCAATTGTTTATCAATTACTTATTATAGTGTATATCTTAAGAAGTGGAACAGCCAAGGTCTACAAGGCAACTTAGACGTAAACGTTCTCGATTGTCATTGGAGTTGGAAGAATATGAAACTAAGGTAAACAATTTTCTCAAGTTCATGCTAACATTCTTGCAGACCAGTATAAAAATACAATGTTATCATTTTAAATTTTACAAACTATTCAGTAAATGAAATATTTTTATTTCAAATGTAGCACATAGAGATAGTGATTTTTGTACTTGTAGTCTCGATGTTGGAACTATTTCTTTTGCTACAGCATATTCATAATGAAATACTTTGAACCAGGATGGGTCATGTGGTTTTAGAAACTAGATTTGGCAATGAACATTTTATAGTGGCCCAAGTTTTAGATCATTATTATAATCGATTTCTCTGTAGTATCAACATAAAAGAATAACTATTTGTGCACTCTACATTTTTTAAACATGTACTTGGAGTTTTCATATATTATCAAACGTGGACTTGCAGTTTTGATAGAACTATTGAAAACAATATACTATCTGAATTCATAGACATGATGGAAAACTTATAAAACATCTTAACCTGAAGACTTTGTTTAATATATTTGAATATATTAGTTATTATGCTCAATATATCTGAGCAGTTTTCAACATTGAGCTAAGTATTTGGAATTTCTAATGTGACGGAGTCTTTGTTCTGGAAATACACAACATGATTATTTTGTTAAAGGAATAACCAACCTCTGTGAGTGATGAGAAAGTGGCCGGGGCTGGAAGAGGGGGGGGGGGGTAGAGGAAGGGGGCTGAAAGAGGAAGAGGTCCTGACAGGGGAAGAGGTCAAAAATGGAAACCAATATTAAGAGGGCGACAGTTTGAAAAGGGAGAGGAAGACATAATATATATATATATATATATATATATATATAGTATGTATGCACTTTGCTGTTTGTGGAGTTTTGTGCTGTTCTTCCATGTTTCTTGTTTGTGATTTGTTTTTTATGTTCTATGTCTCTGGCGTTTACACAGTGCCATTAAACCGGGGTTATGTTTAAACTTTATGCTGCTGAGCTTGTTTCTGTAGCTTTTCGCATAAATATTGAGTGTATAGCATTTTACAGCATTTTGTATCAGTATCATGCAACATTCATCTTGTATTATACTATATAATACTATAGTTTGAATTTGTTTCCATTTCTGGTTTGCACAATTAATGCCGTTAACACAAAAAATAGTCTTTCATTCATTGTTTGCATGAAACATCACTGTATACTTTTTTCATTTTGTATGTATGCAAGTTATAGGTAACTTCTATATTTATGATTTGGGCAATAAGTTAGTTGACAGCCTGATTCTACATTGTGTTTTTTTATCTTAAAAGTGGTTTGACAGAATAAATGATAATTACCAATATAGGTGTAAACAGGAAAAATACAACAGTCAACATAATGATTATCACCTTAATATCAACCTAAGGAGAGAAGATGTTCTAAGCTTTATCTCTTCAATCCTTTTCCTGTATCTGTATATATGCTGATGTATTAACAGCATGTGTATACATAAGTATTGTTAACAAATAACTAACAAGAAGAGGAAATTTAAAATCACTGACAAATATTTTATTTTTCTGTTTATGTCTTCCTTTTTTATTTATATTTTTATACATTCAGTTGCTTTGCCTTAGGATTAAATTCAACATAATTCTTAAATGTCAAGTCACAGTGTCCTATTCAGGACCATTTTAGGACCAAGTGAACCACATATACAGTATAGTAGTAGATACTCACTAGTAATTATCACCGTTTAAATACAGTAGTTTACATCCAGACTTATTTGTTTATCCAGACTTATTTGTTTTTATGACATGATTGAGGTGTAAATAACAAACACAGATTTAAAAAAATCAAAATATTGTTATATCATGATAAGAGTAACAATGTATTCATATCACCTTTTAATCATTTATAATCAAGAAAAACTCTGAAATATAATACAACATTTAGACAATATTCCCTATATAACCATATAGATGGTTCACTACTTTCGACCAAGTGGTTCACTCAGTCCTGGTTCACTTGGGAATAGTTCACTTAGTCCTACATTCATAAGACATTCCATCAAATTTGGGCAGTTGCTAAATGATTATTTTTTAATTGATCTACTTCATGTGCACGCAATTAGATGTCTAATAAACACCAAATTCGCTCAAATCCAAAAAAGGTCATTTTTGTGACAGGTTATATCAACTTTGATACGACCCCCAAAATTGTGTACATGTATAAAACACCGATCCGCTACTGACTTAACCATCATTCGGAACTCCTCGGCCATTTTTTTCAAAAACAACCTCGGATGTATGCAGGTATATCAGTTGAAGTAGTTCGTAAAATTTTGAATTATATCATTAATTAAATGTAGTGTGTTAGAGTTGTATTTATTGATCTAAGTTTAAATTGATTGCCATTGAATTGTATTATTGCAAACATAATTAAATATCACAAGAGTTAAGTCACAAAGTTTAACTGCTAAATAAAATTACTACGCGATCTACTTGCAGCGGACTTAAACGTACCACTTTTTTAGTATGTAAACCGTCCAAATACATCCGAGGTTGTTTTTGAAAAAAATGGCCGAGGAGTTCCGAATGACTTAACCATGTGCTTTACATAATTGTCCATCTGCAAACAGCACTATAGAGCTTATGATCTTAAACTTATTTGCAATTACTAAGGACATAATTATGCATCATATAATTGTAATTGTCTATCCCGAAGCTTGCCGGAGATGGCCGAGTTGTTACGATTGGTACATAGCTGAGAGAATTTACATTACCTCTTCTATTTATATCCTCATTATACGAACACTGAAAAGGTGTGTGAAAATGTCATAAATTTAAAAACAACTTAAAATATTTAAGAAATTTTCTATAATTTGTGAAAAAATACAAACTACAATTATTGGTTTAGGTTTAACTTTTAAAATTTCATTATTTTACCATTTGAAAGATTTTATAACTAAGTTCGAATGACATAGACGCTTATAAGTTAATTTATACTCTCACAGTGTTGTATTACTTATCGTATACGACTATATTAAATGATTGCAACTTTGCAATATCAAGGTCCGTTGATGGCCAGGCATATGTGACTAGCCCTGCCTCGTCCGGAGATAAGCAGTTGATGTATGTCCTGTTTATCCCCATTGACCAAGGGAGGTCATGGGTAGACGGAATACAAATCCAAGTTTGGCCAGAAATATTAGACCTTAATTTTAATGTGCAATAATTTTAATTCAGTACATAAAGGTTGTAAGCATCGTAGTTATGTATGATAAACAGAGAATATTATTATGTTTTCTATTTCATTTTATTTATGCCAAACATAAAATATTTATTTTTATGCCAAACATAAAATATTTATTATCTTACCCTTCACTAGTTCTGGCTTCCATAACTTTAATGTTGATATTTATTTTTTGATGTTTACAACACATTTACACGTCCCAAAACGTAATATATAACGTGTTCGCTAAAGTTCTTTAGCTAACCCTCCACTTAAATAAACAATGAAACACAATGTAGGTGTGCCAACAAGCGGGGTATTTTTTTTACATGTATTTACAGGCACTGATTTCTCTGATTGGGTAGCCAAAACTGTTACCAGTGGATTCAATACTTCTGTATTCGATATTGTAATATTGTCCGGAATCAATGTCACTCACAGTCCTCAACAGGAACAAACTGCGTACTTGTACGTTGGTAACAGAAACAGTACCAAACTGAAAACAGAATGTATATGTGTTAATGATACAGAACAACAATTACATCCTTTTTGAGATAATAACTAATATATTTAAAAAACGCATTTATTTAAAAAAAAAAATATCGATATTTACTGCACCCCGCTTGCTAGTTGAATGATTTACCAAATCAGCATATCACCAAATACTAGCTATTTCCACGAGGAAAATGGAAAACTTATATAACCCAGAGTACCGTATAAAATATAAACGCACCACCGTATTTAACATTATAAATTCCGATAAAAAATACATTTATGTTAGTCGGTTGATCTGTGGGGATGTGTCACTTCGAGCAGTCCATATCTTTACGAAAGAAACGAGAAGTGATACAATTTCACAAATCAACCGTAGTATTTCTTTTATTTCATACCTTTGAAGTGTTTTTTTTTTTAAATAAAATGTACAATAATTTCTTTGCAAAAGCATTTAAAATAGACAAAAAACATCCTATTTCGCGTATAATTGCGGGCTTAGATTCCCGTTTTAATGGTCCCAGTGCAAGACAACACCTAAAACAATTCTTCAAAACACAACAAAAACGAGCACAAACTTCATGGAAGTCAATCACGTGTACCTTGGTGCCAGGGCACGGTAGTGCTGATGTTGCGCGGGACTTCAGTGCGCATGTCTGGACCAATCAACTGCTCGACTATGTTAAGTAGACGCTCATTACACCAAAGGTTCTTGGACGCCTGGGGTCAGAAAAATAACACAGGGATTGAACGAAGAGAAGTGGAAATTACATGTCAAATTATTGAACATGATGTCAAGACAAGTTCTGCCCCGTTCTGCTGAATTGACAATGAATTTGAAAAACGCGCCAAACGTAACGTCATTTCGGAAATGACATCGTAGAAATTGTGTCCCAGCCCTGTGTGCGCTGACCTTTGATTTGGAAGTGAGAGTCGGCTAAATTTTTGAAACAGTGAACAATTTCAATTCGTTTGTTAGTTTGAAACAGTGCAATATCATTTTCATGTCATTGATAAATCTCTATAAAATCTTCGGTCTATGTCAAGACCGAAAGTGGTCTCAAATCTCACAAAAGCCACCCACCCCCAAATGTGGCTAATTTGTTCAAAAGCCGCGTCCAAGCAGACACTCGACGTCAGGTTCCGACATCAAATGACCATCGGCTTTACAGATGTCAGGATCAAACTTTGGACGTAACACTCCACCTTATTATAACTACACATGGATACCTGTGGCACGGCTTCAAGCTTTTAGCAGATGGTGTTGGCTCCCGGAAACGTCTCCTCTATCTACGCCAATCGATCTGTAAAACCGTACTCCACGAACAGGCCTAAAGTGGGTACCGAACAATTCAAGCAAAGGTTAGTTCTCAATAGGTAATTCGTCGTTTGGTTTGTGCCGAGAAACGAAATGTTTTTCATGCGAAAGGAAACAGCCGATTTTCTCGCGAAAACACGTGTGAGAGAATATATGTTTTAACTGCGCGCGTATTGATCAACAATGTAAGTGTCCCGTTTATGCAATCGTACGTCGAAGAAAGTGTGATATTTGACATAAGTACGAGAACAAAATTGCATTTTTTGGTGTGTTCCTGAAAGAGTTCTGCCTATCAGAAGATAATTTTAAAGGCCAGTCGAGTTGCTGACATATATTCCTCTGTAAGTATTGTAATAGGCGATTATAGATTCATATTCATAGAAGTAATGAAAGCTGAAAAGTACGTTAAATTTTCGGTATCAAGAGGTGGGTGGTGGTTTTGAGTTTATTTATAAGGCCCATTCGGCGAGTGCTCCGATAAGATTGTTAGTCATATAAGGATTTTGGAGCATAGTGCACAATCAGAATGTAACCACTGGTTCATTAACGTTCACCAGTGTATAGAACTGTAAAACGGGACCCCTATTTAACGTCCCTCCTGGAACACGATATTTTAATATTTGTTAAGTGGTGCGGCGGGGAATCGAACCTGCGACTTTCAAGGGAGGGGTCCATGTTGATGGACTTTTCCAACCAGTACGTTTTGTTAGTTTAAGCCCTCACTCTAAAGTAGGAGAGGCATATTGGTGTACCATTAAACGGGCGTGCGTGCATGTTGATGTACTAATTTAACCACTGCGCTTTATTATTTGAAGCCATCACATTAAATAAGGAGGGGAATATTGGTGTACTTTCCGACTTGTACGTTTTGTTATTTTAAGCCCTCGCATTAAGGGAGAGGGGCATATTGATGTACTTATGAGACATATGTGTTTTGTTGTTTAAAGTCCTCACATAACAGGGGGTGGGGCATATTGATGTACTTCTTCGACCTCTGTGTTTTGTGTTTCAAACTCTCATATTACAGGGGGTGGGGCATATTGATGTACTTCTTCGACCTCTGTGTTTTGTGTTTCAAACTCTCATAGTACAGGGGGTGGAACATATTGATGTACTTCTTCGACCTCTGTGTTTTGTGTTTCAAACTCTCAAATTACAGGGGGTGGGACATATTGATGTACTTCTTCGACGTCTGTGTTTTGTGTTTCAAATTCTCAAATTACAGGGGGTGGGGCATATTGATGTACTTCTTCGACCACTGTGTTTTGTGTTTCAAATTCTCATATTACAGGGGGTGGGGCATATTGATGTTCTTTTTCAACCTCTGTGTTTTGTGTTTCAAACTCTCAAATTACAGGGGGTGATGCATATTGATGTACTTCTTCGACCTCTGTGTTTTGTGTTTCAAATTCTCATATTACAGGGGGTGGGGCATATTGATGTTCTTCTTCAACCTCTGTGTTTTGTGTTTCAAATTCTCAAATTACAGGCGGTGGGACATATTGATGTACTTCTTCGACCTCTGTGTTTTGTGTTTCAAACTCTCATATTACAGGGGATGGGGCATATTGATGTACTTCTTCAACCTCTGTGTTTTGTGTTTCAAATTCTCAAATTACAGGGGGTGGGACATATTGATGTACTTCTTCGACCTCTGTGTTTTGTGTTTCAAATTCTCAAATTACAGGGGGTGGGGCATATTAATGTACTTCTTCGACCTCTGTGTTTTGTGTTTCAAACTCTCATATAACAGGGTGTGGGGCATATTGATGTACTTCTTCGACCTCTGTGTTTTGTGTTTCAAACTCTCATATTACATGGGATGGGGCATATTGATGTACTTCTTCGACCTCTGTGTTTTGTTGTTTAAAGTCCTCACATAACAGGGGGTGGGGCATATTGATGTACTTCTTCAACCTCTGTGTTTTGTGTTTCAAATTCTTAAATTACAGGGGGTGGGACATATTGATGTACTTCTTCGATCTCTGTGTTTTGTTGTTTAAAGTCCTCACATAACAGGGGGTGGGGCATACTGATGTACTTCTTCGACCTCTGTGTTTTGTGTTTCAAACTCTCATATTACAGGGGGTGGGGCATATTGATGTACTTCTTCAACCTCTGTGTTTTGTGTTTCAAACTCTCAAATTACAGGGGGGTGGGACATATTGATGTACTTCTTCAACCTCTGTGTTTTGTGTTTCAAACTCTCATATTACAGGGGGTGGGGCATATTGATGTACTTCTTCGACCTCTGTGTTTTGTGTTTCAAACTCTCATATTACAGGGGGTGGGGCATATTGATGTACTTCTTCAACCTCTGTGTTTTGTGTTTCAAATTCTCAAATTACAGGGGGTGGGACATATTGATGTACTTCTTCAACCTCTGTGTTTTGTGTTTCAAACTCTCATATTACAGGGGGTGGGGCATATTGATGTTCTTCTTCGACCTCTGTGTTTTGTGTTTCAAACTCTCATATTTCAGGGGGTGGGGCATATTGATGTACTTCTTCGACCTCTGTGTTTTGTGTTTAAAACTCTCATATTACAGGGGGTGGGGCATACTGATGTACTTCTTCAACCTCTGTGTTTTGTGTTTAAAATTCTCAAATTACAGGGGGTGGGACATATTGATGTACTTCTTCGACCTCTGTGTTTTGTTGTTTAAAGTCCTCACATAACAGGGGGTGGGGCATACTGATGTACTTCTTCAACCTCTCTGTTTTGTGTTTCAAATTCTCAAATTACAGGGGGTGGGACATATTGATGTACTTCTTCGATCTCTGTGTTTTGTTGTTTAAAGTCCTCACATAACAGGGGGTGGGGCATACTGATGTACTTCTTCAACCTCTGTGTTTTGTGTTTCAAATTCTCAAATTACAGGGGGTGGGACATATTGATGTACTTCTTCGACCTCTGTGTTTTGTTGTTTAAAGTCCTCACAAAACAGGGGGTGGGACATATTGATGTACTTCTTCGACCTCTGTGTTTTGTGTTTCAAACTCTCAAATTACAGGGGGTGGGGCATATTGATGTTCTTCTTCGACCTCTGTGTTTTGTGTTTCAAAATCTCAAATTACAGGGGGTGGGGCATATTGATGTACTTCTTCGACCTCTGTGTTTTGTGTTTCAAATTCTCATATTACAGGGGGTGGGGCATATTGATGTACTTCTTCGACCTCTGTGTTTTGTGTTTCAAATTCTCATATTACAGGGGGTGGGGCATACTGATGTACTTCTTCGACCTCTGTGTTTTGTGTTTCAAATTCTCATATTACAGGGGATGTGACATATTGATGTACTTCTTCGACCTCTGTGTTTTGTGTTTCAAATTCTCAAATTACAGGGGGTGGGGCATATTGATGTACTTCTTCGACCTCTGTGTTTTGTGTTTCAAACTCTCAAATTACAGGGGGTGGGGCATATTGATGTACTTCTTCGACATCTGTGTTTTGTGTTTCAAACTCTCATATTACAGGGGGTGGGGCATATTGATGTACTTTTTCAACCTCAGTGTTTTGTGTTTCAAACTCTCAAATTACAGGGGGTGAGGCATATTGATGTACTTCTTCGACCTCTGTGTTTTGTGTTTTAAACTCTCAAATTACAGGGGGTGGGGCATATTGATGTACTTCTTCAACCTCTGTGTTTTGTGTTTCAAACTCTCATATTACAGGGGGTGGGGCATATTGATGTACTTCTTCGACCTCTGTGTTTTGTGTTTCAAATTCTCATATTGCAGGGGGTGGGGAATATTAATGTACTTCTTCGACCTCTGTGTTTTGTGTTCCAAACTCTCATATTACAGGGGATGGGGCATATTGATGTACTTCTTCGACCTCTGTGTTTTGTTGTTTAAAGTCCTCACATAACAGGGGGTGGGACATATTGATGTACTTCTTCGACCTCTGTGTTTTGTGTTTCAAACTCTCATATTACAGGGGATAGGGCATATTGATGTACTTCTTCAACCTCTGTGTTTTGTGTTTCAAACTCTCATAGTACAGGGGATGGGGCATATTGATGTACTTCTTCGACCTCTGTGTTTTGTGTTTCAAACTCTCATATTACAGGGGGTGGGGCATATTGATGTACTTCTTCGACCTCTGTGTTTTGTGTTTCAAACTCTCAAATTACAGGGGATGGGGCATATTGATGTACTTCTTCGACCTCTGTGTTTTGTGTTTCAAACTCTCATATTACAGGGGTTGGGGCATATTGATGTACTTCTTCGACCTTGGTGTTTTGTTGTTTAAAGTCCTCAAATAGCAGGGGGTGGGACATATTAATGTACTTCTTCGACCTCTGTGTTTTGTGTTTCAAACTCTCATATTACAGGGGGTGGGGCATACTGATGTACTTCTTCGACCTCTGTGTTTTGTGTTTCAAACTCTCAAATTACAGGGGTTGAGGCATATTGATGTACTTCTTCGACCTCTGTGTTTTGTGTTTCAAACTCTCATATTACAGGGGGTGAGGCATATTGATGTACTTCTTCGACCTCTGTGTTTTGTGTTTCAAACTCTCAAATTACAGGGGTTGAGGCATATTGATGTACTTCTTCGACCTCTGTGTTTTGTGTTTCAAACTCTCAAATTACAGGGGGTGGGGCATATTGATGTACTTCTTCGACCTCTGTGTTTTGTGTTTCAAATTCTCACATAACAGGGGGTGGGGCATATTGATGTACTTCTTCGACCTCTTTGTTTTTTCTTTCAAATTCTCATATTACAGGGGGTGGGGCATATTGATGTACTTCTTCGACCTCTGTGTTTTGTTGTTTAAAGTCCTCACATAACAGGGGGTGGGGCATATTGATGTACTTCTTCAACCTCTGTGTTTTGTGTTTCAAATTCTCAAATTACAGGGGGTGGGACATATTGATGTACTTCTTCGACCTCTGTGTTTTGTGTTTCAAACTCTCATATTACAGGGGATGGGGCATATTGATGTACTTCTTCGACCTCTGTGTTTTGTTGTTTAAAGTCCTCACATAACAGGGGATGGGGCATACTGATGTACTTCTTCAACCTCTGTGTTTTTTGTTTCAAATTCTCAAATTACAGGGGGTGGGGCATATTGATGTACTTCTTCGACCTCTGTGTTTTGTGTTTCAAACTCTCAAATTACAGGGGGTGGGGCATATTGATGTACTTCTTCGACCTCTGTGTTTTGTGTTTCAAATTCTCATAATACAGGGGGTGGGGCATATTGATGTACTTCTTCGACCTCTTTGTTTTGTGTTTCAAACTCTCATATTACAGGGGATGGGGCATATTGATGTACTTCTTCAACCTCTGTGTTTTGTGTTTCAAACTCTCAAATTACAGGGGGTGGGACATATTGATGTACTTCTTCGACCTCTGTGTTTTGTGTTTCAAACTTTCAAATTACAGGGGGTGGGGCATATTGATGTACTTCTTCGACCTCTGTGTTTTGTGTTTCAAACTCTCATATTACAGGGGGTGGGGCATATTGATGTACTTCTTCGACCTCTGTGTTTTGTGTTTCAAACTCTCAAATTACAGGGGGTGGGGCATATTGATGTACTTCTTCGACCTCTGTGTTTTGTGTTTCAAACTCTCATATTACAGGGGGTGGGGCATATTGATGTACTTCTTTGACCTCTGTGTTTTGTGTTTCAAACTCTAAAATTACAGTGGGTGGGGCATATTGATGTACTTCTTCGACCTCTGTGTTTTGCTTTAGACTCTCATATTACAGGGGGTGGGGCATATTGATGTACTTCTTCGACCTCTGTGTTTTGTGTTTCAAACTCTCAAATTACAGGGGGTGAGGCATATTGATGTACTTCTTCAACATCTGTGTTTTGTGTTTCAAATTTTCAAATTACAGGGGGTGAGGCATATTGATGTACTTCTTCGACCTCTGTGTTTTGTGTTTCAAACTCTCAAATTACAGGGGGTGAGGCATATTGATGTACTTCTTCGACCTCTGTGTTTTGTGTTTCAAACTCTCAAATTACAGGGGGTGGGACATATTGATGTACTTCTTCGACCTCTGTGTTTTGTGTTTCAAACTCTCATATTACAGGGGGTGGGGCATATTGATGTACTTCTTCGACCTCTGTGTTTTGTTGTTTAAAGTCCTCACATAACAGGGGTAGGGGCATATTGATGTACTTCTTCAACCTCTGTGTTTTGTGTTTCAAATTTTCAAATTACAGGGGGTGAGGCATATTGATGTACTTTTTCAACCTCTGTGTTTTGTGTTTCAAATTCTCAAATTACAGTGGGTGGGGCATATTGATGTACTTCTTCGATCTCTGTGTTTTGTGTTTCAAATTCTCATATTACACGGGGTGGGGCATATTGATGTTCTTCTTCAACCTCTGTGTTTTGTGTTTCAAATTCTCAAATTACAGGGGGTGGGGCATATTGATGTACTTCTTCGACCTCTGTGTTTTGTGTTTCAAATTCTCATATTACAGGGGATGGGGCATATTGATGTTCTTCTTCAACCTCTGTGTTTTGTGTTTCAAACTCTCATATTACAGGGGGTGGGGCATATTGATGTACTTCTTCAACCTCTTGTGTTTTGTGTTTCAAATTCTCATATTACAGGGGGTGAGGCATATTGATGTACTTCTTCAACCTCTCTGTTTTGTTTTTCAAATTCTCATATTACAGGGGGTGGGGCATATTGATGTACTTCTTCAACCTCTGTGTTTTGTGTTTCAAACTCTCATATTACAGGGGGTGGGGCATATTGATGTACTTCTTCAACCTCTGTGTTTTGTTTTTCAAATTCTCATATTACAGGGGTGAGGCATATCGATGTACTTCTTCAACCTCTGTGTTTTGTTTTTCAAATTCTCATATTACAGGGGGTGGGGCATATTGATGTACTTCTTCGACCTCTGTGTTTTGTGTTTCAAACTCTCATATTACAGGGGGTGGGGCATATTGATGTACTTCTTCAACCTCTGTGTTTTGTTTTTCAAATTCTCATATTACAGGGGGTGGGGCATATTGATGTACTTCTTCAACCTCTGTGTTTTGTGTTTCAAATTCTCATATTACAGGGGGTGAGGCATATTGATGTACTTCTTCAACCTCTGTGTTTTGCGTTTCAAATTCTCAAATAACAGGGGGTGGGACATATTGATGTGATGTACTTCTTCGACCTCTGTGTTTTGTGTTTCAAACTCTCATATTACAGGGGGTGGGACATATTGATGTACTTCTTCGACCTCTGTGTTTTGTGTTTCAAATTCTCAAATTACAGGGGGTGGGGCATATTGATGTACTTCTTCGACCTCTGTGTTTTGTGTTTCAAACTCTCAAATTACAGGGGGTGGGACATATTGATGTACTTCTTCGACCTCTGTGTTTTGTGTTTCAAACTCTCATATTACAGGGGGTGGGGCATATTGATGTACTTCTTCGACCTCTGTGTTTTGTGTTTCAAATTATCATATTACAGGGGATGGGGCATATTGATGTACTTCTTCGACCTTTGTGTTTTGTGTTTCAAACTCTCAAATTACAGGGGGGTGGGGCATATTGATGTACTTCTTCGACCTCTGTGTTTTGTGTTTCAAACTCTCATATTACAGAGGGTGGGGCATATTGATGTACTTCTTCGACCTCTGTGTTTTGTGTTTCAAACTCTCATATTACAGGGGATGGGGCATATTGATGTACTTCTTCGACCTCTGTGTTTTGTGTTTCAAACTCTCATATTACAGGGGGTGGGGCATATTGATGTACTTGTTCGACCTCTGTGTTTTGTGTTTCAAACTCTCATATAACAGGGGGTGGGGCATATTGATGTACTTCTTCAACCTCTGTGTTTTGTGTTTCAAACTCTCATATTACAGGGGGTGGGGCATATTGATGTACTTCTTCAACCTCTGTGTTTTGTGTTTCAAATTCTCATATTACAGGGGGTGGGGCATATTGATGTACTTCTTCAACCTCTGTGTTTTGTGTTTCAAACTTTCAAATTACAGGGGGTGGGGCATATTGATGTACTTCTTCGACCTCTGTGTTTTGTGTTTCAAACTCTCATATTACAGGGGGTGGGGCATATTGATGTACTTCTTCGACCTCTGTGTTTTGTGTTTCAAACTCTCATATTACAGGGGGTGGGGCATATTGATGTACTTCTTCGACCTCTGTGTTTTGTTGTTTAAAGTCCTCACATAACAGGGGGTGGGGCATATTGATGTACTTCTTCGACCTCTGTGTTTTGTTGTTTAAAGTCCTCACATAACAGGGGGTGGGGCATATTGATGTACTTCTTCGACCTCTGTGTTTTTTGTTTCAAATTCTCATATTACAGGGGGTGGGGCATATTGATGTACTTCTTCAACCTCTGTGTTTTGTGTTTCAAACTCTCATATTACAGGGGGTGGGGCATATTGATGTACTTCTTCAACCTCTGTGTTCTGTGTTTCAAACTCTCAAATTACAGGGGGTGGGGCATATTGATGTACTTCTTCGACCTCTGTGTTTTGTGTTTCAAACTCTCATATTACAGGGATTGGGGCATATTGGTGTACTTCTTCGACCTCTGTGTTTTGTGTTTCAAATTCTCATATTACAGGGGATGGGGCATATTGCTGTACTTCTTCGACCTCTGTGTTTAGTTGTTTAAAGTCCTCACATAACAGGGGGTGGGGCATATTGATGTACTTCTTCGACCTCTGTGTTTTGTTGTTTAAAGTCCTCACATAACAGGGGGTGGGGCATATTGATGTACTTCTTCGACCTCTGTGTTTTGTGTTTCAAACTCTCAAATTACAGGGGGTGGGGAATTTTGATGTACTTCTTCGACCTCTGTGTTTTGTGTTTCAAACCCCCACATTGAACTGGGAGGGGCATATTGATGTACTTATGCGAAAAAACGAAATGAAAGAAATCAGCCACCATTATTAACAACATAATTTTAAAGAAGGGAAATATTTGTGCTTGAACAATTACTTACAAAGCTAGTTTAATAATATATTTTGTCGAAAATATAACATCAATTATGAACTCGAATTGATACGAAACATAATGTAACGTACATGTGTTTTATTGTATTTCAAAACAATTATATTGTATATACATGTTTTTTATTTTTTTAAACAATTGTAAGACGTTGGACCGATTGTTCAGAACTTTGTTAAAGATAACAATGTTATTAACGACTTGAAATATTTCACGATTGCCTCATGTATTTAAATAAAAGAAGTGTAACTGAAACAGTTGTCTTAAATCATGTTAGAAATACTGCAGATCACAATTCTGTCCATGAAACTTCCGTACAATGAACGATTGGAAAGTTAACAACGATGACATAAATAACGATGACATTAAAAACGTTGTAAACTTGAACAAAGTCCTGAAATATCGGCCCATTGTTTAAAGCAAAGCAATATGGCTTTGGTCATATATTGCAGATTTAAAAAAAAAAGTACTTGAACAAAATCTAGATTTATCTAAACAACAGCAGTCAGTCACGGACTGCCATATCCCCACCGAATTAAGAACAGTATCAACTTCGCCTCACGACAAAGGATAACAATAAAAAATAAACAACGGAAAATAATACTGCAACCAGAGATATGGTTTCTGTGCACTGCACTTCTCCTCAATGAGATCTATCTGAATATGAAGTTTGAAGCCAATACCTCAAAAACCTTTCAAGTATTGTTCCGGACAAAAATATGTAAGAACATTAACAAAGGACAATAACAAAAATAATACTGCACCCAGAGTTATGGTTCCTGTTCACTTTACTTCTCTTCAATAAGATCTAGATGTATCTGTATATGAAGTTTGAAGTCAATACCTCAAGATTTTTCAAGTTATGCTCCGGACAAAATATAAGTATGAAAATTAACAAAGGGCAATAACTATCTGTATACGAAGTTTGAAGTCAAAAACTCAAAGACTTCAAGTTATGCTCCGAACAAAAATGCCCCCCCCCCCCGAACACACGCGCGCCTACCATTACTATATCCCCTTCGACTTTCGGCGGTTGATAATACCATGCAAGTGTTCAGTTTAAAGCTTCAAATCAAAACCAAAGAAGAATAAAGTAAACATTTTTAAAACACACGAATAAACACATACATACATACATGTTCATATAAAAATCGAACTAGTTTAACAAGGTTGTTCGTTACAACTATTACTGTACACTTGAAAATTATATGTAGAATAAACGTTTTAAGTCCTAAATACAGGATATTTTGTAAAGTTAATCACAAAAATCAATGTGCACATGTATACTTAAAGAAGTGTGTAACAATTCAACATTCATAGAAGACTTCATAAAATACATGTGATAATTAAACGTCTGATGGCATTTACGAGGGTACTTCAAAAAGTTGTGTCATAAATGATATTACATCTTTAAATTAGCCATTGTATTTAAAACATCCACTGGAACATATTGGTCAAGCCTTTATCTACAAAACATGAAACTATCGTTGAAATTTAAATTGGCCAATATTTGGATTGTGTAATGAAGTAAGATCTTAAGTCTATAAAAAAAAATCCATCAAAACGCGTAAATGAATAAAGTGTTGTCTGATATTGTTGGAGCTTTGAAGGCAAAAAAAAACACCTTTAAATGAAAGGTATGTCGTGCTGTTAAGAAGATGGTAAAAAGAGATTGGCGATAACTGGTTTTAGGTATAGCTTATCAGTAATTCTCAATAAGAAGGTGCAATTAGTGTCGCCGGCGGTTTTGGGCGCGATTTATCAGATTCCAGAATCGTTAATGTATGCATGTAATGTGCTTAATGTTTGTTAAGAACATGTGCAAAGAAAATTATTTGAAGCTTTAAAGTTAGTGAAAAAAGATTTTATATGTGCTTAAATGACATGTTCGTTACTGTCGCCAGAGCAAAAGGCTCAACGTTCCTACATATTAACTTCATATTATTAAAACACATAAGGAAATAAAGTGTTTATTCTCATATAATACATTGACACAACCACTTTGCTCGGTTAAATTACGTCAGTGCGCCAGGACTGAAGTCAAATGCTGCCCTTTAAATGTAGAAAAAACAATGTCGCCGAATTTACTGACATGTTCGTTACTATAAATTAATAAGGTTAAATGATCCTGGTAACACGCATTCCGATTGCTCCACGTGTCGATGCCATGTGATGCGAAGCAGTCACGTGGTATTTGGTCACGTTGTTACGGATTTATCTCCCTTGGATGCGGCCTCCTGCTCTAAGAACCTATCCACGTGTTTGTTCATGTGCACTATTTCCCACTTCTTCATCCACGGACCCTGGATCGTCGTGTCAAACTCCTCCTCTTCCAGGTTCTGACAGAATTATAAAACTGGGTAAGTTTTCATTTTGTTTAAGAATTTGTATATGTCTGCCTGCGCCCATTGACTGCATATTAATGACTTAAACCCCACAGCAGCAAATGCATAAAAAAGTTCACTTTTTTGGTTTGGTTGAAGTATTGGTTTGGTTAAAGTAAGCGAAAATGTTTATTGATTGGTCAATAGTTAACCAAAAGAAACTATTAACCAATCAAATCGTTTAAATATGCAAAATAGCCTAAAGATAACCCGTACACAACCTATCCAAGTTTTATACAATTGGATGCAGGTCAACAGTTTACATTTTGGCTAGTTTGCACAATAGAAGCAATTTGATTGGTCAAAAGTTATTATTGGATAAATATTGACAAATCAAAAAAATATATTGGCTAACTTTAACACACTTATATAATGGACTGCCGAATAAAAAAAAATCAATAGAAACAGGTTTGATATTGGTTAAGAAAAAGTAACTTGGGTTATTTAAAATAATACATTTTTATTAATAATATGTGGAACTAAAAACTGTTTTGACTGAAACAAAACTTACAAAAGATCGAAGCCTAAGAGTAAACAAATGTGTTGGGTTTTTTAGACACGTGACTGTTATTTTTCAAGTAAAGTGGACTTTGTCGAGGATCACTTACCGCCTTGTCTCCCTTAATATATTCTGTTTGCACGATATGTCGGTTGACGGAATCAAATTCTGTCCAATCCACCTTAAAATTCGGGTCAGAGGATTTACGCATAACGACTCCATTTTTGAGGCCCCAAAGTCCCGCGGGGTCAGTGGCCCTTTGCCAACGGAGATCGATGCTCCAACGGATACCGTCAGATACATTCGGAAGGCTTCGGTGAGGGATCATGTTATTAAATAAGATCAAACCGCCACTGCGAACCGGAAGTGCCCTTCTATCACGGTCTAAATCGACACCTGTTTAGAACGAAAAAAAACATTATAAAATCGCAAAAAAAACGATTTCAATAATCTGTTTCCAGTAAACCAGCACGTTGTCACTAAGTACAGACGCAACAAACTGTACACCAAAATAACACGTAGTAACATGCCTACATAGTTAAAATATTAGAGCTATGGAAATTGTTATAAACACCGAGGCAGCTGCATTATTTATTTATTTTTGTTTTATTCTTTTCTTCTTTTTTTTTTTTGGGGGGGGGGGGGGGGGGTAGGTGGGTAGTTTGTGTAGGTGGGTGTGTAGGGGGATAGTTTGTGGGTGGGTGTGTAGGGGGTGAGTGCGTGCGTGCGCGCGCGCGTGCGTGCGTGCGTGTGTATGTGTGTGTGTGTTGAGGGGGAGGGGGTAGGGGTAGCATGTGTGGGTGGGTGTAAAGGAGGGGTAGTTTGTTTGGGTGGGTGTGTAGGGGGTAGTTTGTTTTACGGGCGGATAGTGGATGGCAGTGTGTCAATGGGATGCACCTAGGGTATTTTTCATCTCGTCTTCCTCTAGGATGGTGTAGAAGGTGTCTCCCCAGCAACACTGGTGCGTGGCCACCTTTCCCGACCGGTGCCCATTCTCTGCAACCTAAAAGAAGAAAATATTTTATAAAGGGAACCCTTTTATCAAGGATCATGTAGCGATTTCGATCCTAGCAGAGAGTTTAAACAAGTATACTGCACTGTTTGAAATAGGCTAAGGTATGAAATCGCTCAAAGAAATCTAGATAAAACGACCCAAGCTTAATCTTTTTTTCGCTAATATATGTCAAATATAAATTGTTTTAGTTGGAAACTTAGTGAAAATCTGTACAATACAAACATTAGGAACATCATATAACATTTCTTTGAGGTATCTTAGGGTTTAAAGGCCTAGTTTAAGCCTTCTATAAGTGACCCCCCTCCAATCTGTGTACAGTACACAACCTCTGTGTATTGATTTTAATATCTTTGCCTTGATCCCTCTTATCAGATCTCCGATCTGTGAATCCTGCTGTGCAGTTTCTGAGGTTTTATTATAGAAATGGACCCTAAATGGCCCTGATCCAATTAACGAATACAAAGGAAATTGGCCCCTACTGTGACACCAGTGCAATAAGCAGGAGATTCACAGTTGGGTATTATCATGCCAAACATTCCTTAAACTAGGCCTTTAAGAATACAGTTGAACCCCGTTTGTTCGAACTCCCAGAGACCGGCGAAAATACCTCGAGCCTCGGAAAAATCGAGCCAGGCGGAAACGCTTCACTTCAGTACATAGATATCGGTCCTTAACATCTCATAGTGGAAGCGAGCAATTCGAGCCAAGCAAGTTCGAGCCAACGAGGTTCGACTGTATGTATATATCTCATTATACACTCAATTTATGTTATTATATACGTTGAATCAATTTCTTTCCAAACGATATTTCTATCATATTTGATTTTTTCCCCCGTCTATTTGCACATTGTTACAGGATGAAGACACATAAAAAAAATTGACACCCAGGCGGGCGTGGTGAGAAGGGGGTGGGGCATACCTCGAGACATCCGTTTTGTTCCGTGGCGTCCACAAAAGGGATCCATGCCGTCGGGATCAACATCCGGTACGTGTCGTTGTCCAGGTATGACACGTCTGAAATGTTTGACCTTGGTTAAACTTCAATCTGCGCACTTTGTTAAACGAAAATGTTAGCACTTGGTTTAACTAAAATGTTAGCAGTTTGGTTTAACTGAAATGTAAGCACTTGGTTATACTAAAACGTTAGCATTTGGTTAATCTGAAATGTTAGTACGAAGCGCGCCAAATGTAAGCACTTGGTTAAACTGAAATATACAATGAATTGTACGCACTTAGTTTAGCGCATATGTACACATATATATTTTTTTTGCCACGTTTCCCGCCGACAGACTATAAGTACCTTGATTTTATGTTGAAAGATTTGCGTTTTATTTATTACCAAACTTATGAGAATTGAGAAAGGAACATAAAGGATAGTCCCATTTTGCTGATCATCGTTGGCGCATTCTGTGTGAGTGGCAAATTCAACGTGATAAATCCTATATTTTGAATTGTCAATGTTTGAAACTTTATTTGTCATGATAAATAGTAAAACTACATTTATTTTCCTGTACCGGTATCGCTTCTATTTATATCCTCATTAAAAATAACGAACACCGAAATGGTGCGTAAAATTGTCATTAATTTGAAAATTACGTAAAAACTACGTAAAAATTTGACATAAATTCTTTAAATGAGAGAAATAATACAAACTACAATTAATTGTTCAAGTCTAGCTTTAAAAAATTCAGCATTTAATCATTTAAAAGATTTTAAACTTAATTTAAATAAAATTAAAATAAGGTAATTTATATTCCCAAAGTGTTGTACAATTTAGCATAGCCGTCT
This sequence comes from Mya arenaria, assembly GCF_026914265.1. Classification (NCBI taxonomy): domain Eukaryota; kingdom Metazoa; phylum Mollusca; class Bivalvia; order Myida; family Myidae; genus Mya; species Mya arenaria. Next base: position 38,253,366 of record NC_069132.1, read on the forward strand.
ATATTAAATAATTTCATCTTGGCACTATCGAGGTCCGTTGTTGGTCAGACAAATGCTTGTAGCCCTTCGGTGAAAGTGTTTCTGTTATGAAGAAACTTGCCGCAAGTGGTTAAGGATTTCTTAACCATGGTTAAGTATCTAAGCTGTACTTAACCATGGTTCAGCAATGCTTAACCACTTCCGGAAGTTTCCTCATGGCCACTTTCAGCGCCGGGGTGGACAGATAAAAAATCTAAGTTTGTCCATCAAATTAGACCTTTTACAGTTGAACAGTAAGATAATTAACTTAACTTATTAAGTAAAAAAAGTTGACACAAACATTACAATATTATGATAATCAACATAATAATCAACATGAGATTGTTCAATTGAGGAAGTGGTGTTCTGTTCATAAAAGGTGTTATCAATAAAAGATGGGGATTGTTTTTTAATAATTATATAGAGCGAGGATAATGGGTTGTTTTACAACAAAATTTAACCACATCTGGCTGAAACTGCCTCCTATGGTTCATTTTAAATGTTGATTTATTCCGTTCACTTCTATGCTCTTTATTGGCATGAGTAATAATATCTGTCATATGTTTCCGGTTCGGATAGGCTGACCCGAGGGCACCTCCGTTGCCGGGTTACGAGGCTTGCCGAGTTACCGGCTACGCAGCGTGCCCGAGGGTCGGGTTTTTCTACCCTGACCGGACACAGATAATTTATTTTTACTAGCATACCTTGAATATCTTTTTTGTGAACATAATACCATAGAAAATACCATTTTTGTACATATCAACAAAAAGCGCGTGCGTTGATGTTTACTGACGTCATGATGCGCAGTTAATTTTATTCACTGCCAACATCGGGAATTTTCTTCAATTTAACGTCTTTTCAGGGTATTTTTTTTGTTTGAAGCTTTATTTTTGTTAACTTAATGGTTATTGAAATCGCCTATTGAGATATCAAAATTATGCTTACATTCAGTTTATTATAAAAGAAATACAAAGTAATACGCCACAGCCGCGGCGTGACTCATCTGGCATGGGTGCCAGATGGATTTTTCCAGCACGGCTGAATTCATCGGAAATGCCTTTCCAGCACACCGGATAGGCATTTTTGGTGAATTAACCCCGCTGGAAAAACATTATCTGTCACGTGTTTCCGTTCCGGTTAGAAAAATCCGATCCTTGGGCACGCTGCGTTGCCGGGTACTCGGCAAGCCGTTACCTGGCAACGCATGTGCCCTCGGGTCAGATTTTTCTATCCGGACCCGGAAACACATGATATATATTATTAATCTGGTGTACTAGAATGAGATTTCCAGCACGGCTGAATTCACCGAAAATGCCTATCCGGTGTGCTAGAATATTATTTCTAGGCAATAAATCTGACCTGTTTAATTGTCACATGTTGTGTTCGGACTATTTTAAAAATGTTAGTGAAAATTAGCAAATAACTATCTCTGTTCCCTCAACAAGCTAAATCTTCATGAAAGTCAATCAGGTTTACCTTGGTGCCAGGGCACAGTAGTAACGATGTTGCGCGGGACTTTAGTGCGCAGGTTCCAGGCGGGATTTCCGGCGATGTCTTGACCAATCAGCTGTTCCACTATGTTAAGTAGACGCTCATTACACCAAAGCTCCTTGAACGCCTGAATAAAATTCAAACGTTACATACCACAGAAATTGAACGAAGAGAAGTGGAAATTCTCTGTCAAATTATGCATCAGTCAATTGTAACAACGGCCACCAGGTCCGAAGAATAGCGGGGACTTTGACTTTCAGTCCAACAATTCCTGGGTAAATCCCCGCTCTGCGGTGACCAACTGTTGGCAAAATCCCCGCTAAATGCCCCCGCAACCCGGGATACCTAGGTTAGGCCCATTCCCCTCTATTTTCGGAGCGAAAACAAAACCACCGCATTCGCTCGGCACTGCGGGGCCACTTGAGAGGTAAAAACACGGCCCAATTTCCCCCGCTATATCCCCGGACCTGGGGGCCGTGGTTACAATTGACTTGTGAATAAGTGTACTAATTTCCGCCCAGTTTGTGTTATCAATTATAAAAATTAAACACAAACAGCATGGCAGTTTTATTTTCTGTATAGAATTATGATATTGGTTCATTTTACGGACATATATCTATCATTTAAGACAGACTCGTGCCACGGCCCTAAGTGGAAACGAATCTAACGAAAACCACGCCCCAAATGAGGTCAATGTGTTTAAAAGCAGCGTCCCTGCCGGTACATGATTTCGGTTTGACGTCGGTTCTTGACGTCGGGTTTACAGTCGGACAGGAGTTTATAGGCTTTTTTTCCAAACCGACGTCAACTGTGCCTTCTGGATTCCAATTACGACATCAATAAATTTTAATTTTAGTCATCATTCATACCGAGTGTCTCTAAACATACCATATTCGTCAGGAGCAAATTTTCGACATTAAATCCCTGGGCTCCTCATTAAAATTACGCTTTATTACCTGTGGAACAGCTCCAAGCTTCGAGCAGATGATGTTGGCTCCCGGAAACGCAGCCTCTATCTTCGTCAACCGCTCTGTAAATCCGTATTCCGCGTATAGGTCTGAAAAAGGTGGTGTCCAAAGCATGGTTTGTTCTTGGTATATAAGTATATAAATAATAATTTCGTAATATATAACTATGTAAACTATGCCAACCTTCGGAGATCTAAACATGTTTCCATCCTTGACCAAAACGTGTTTAGTGTTGTGAAAAAAAAGAATGCCGGCGAGGAAAGAAATGAACGTACACAAAATAAAACTGTACAGTAACTAATGCCTGCACGCCTAATGATAAATAATGAACATGTCTCATGTATTTGTGATATATGATATTAATACCGCGGGAGAAAAAAATCGCAATTGGTGACGTGTTCCTAAAAAGTTTCCGCCTCACAGAAGAAAATTCAAAGGCCAATTAAGTTGCATTGATAAAATCACATAGCCCCTTTTTACACTGTACCCTAAAATCACATAGAGCCGTTCCTGTGTTCTAATTCCTAGAACAACTGAACAGCTTTAAGTGCTTTCAATAGTCGATATGAATCGGAAGACTGTCGGCTGTTTAACATGAATACGGTTTCATTTACGGACCGCGCGTGTCTGCGATAATTTATTTACGGAAATGGCCGAGAATTTGTGATTGTGATAATATCTGACGGAGGCGGGTGGTACCTGGTATTTTTCCGGCCTTGTAGAGTTTCTGTGCGAGGTCGTCCACAATCCCGTTAATACAGTCCCGGGACGGTTGAAGCTCAGACTCCGAGAAGAACTCCTCCAAAACAACGTAACCCTAGAAGAAAATTGACTTCATAGAATACTATGCAATTCGGTTCAACGTTTCTGCAAACAGACAAGAATACCTTACTTTAATTACTAGTAAAACCCCTGTCACACATAACCGCGTTGCCACTGCGATTGCACGGCGTTGTTAAATTTCCAAGTGCGCCGTAAGATCGCGGAAAAAAATATTTCTCATGAAGATGGCGATGGTACAGCGTTCTCACAGCTACCTTGGCGTTTCTACGGAGCTCCACGGCGTTCTACCGCGTCCCTACCGGGTTCTGCTCGGCGATTGACTGCGCTCTCATGACGCTCTCACGGCGCTTCCACTGCATGCATCGAGTTGTCATGGCGCACACACTGCGCTGACGGCGTGCTGTTTTGCACTACCTATGAAAACGATATCTCCATCAGTTCTCCATTCTTCCATTTGCTTTTGAACAAATGAGACCATGCCCGCAAAAAGAGGTGGAAAAGTGAAGAGGCAAGGAAAGAAAAATGCCCACCGCAAACAGAAGCAAATCCAGCACCATAATTATGTTGCTCACCAGTCATGGTGAAATTAATGTTTATTTGCATATATCAATTCTTTATACTATTTTGTTGGGTTGATTCATTATCATGCAAACCCCATTTGACGCGGAAGAAGTGCATTGGGAGCGCAATAATCGCCGTGGCGGCTCCGTACAATCGTTGTAAGAGCGTAGTAAGAAAAATAAAACTCCTTGTAAGCGTGGGCCACGTAGACGCGCCGTATAATCGCGGTAGAGACGCAGTGGAATCTCAGAAAACGCCGTACAGTCGCCGTGCAAGCGCCACTAATAACCATTGCGTTCGCACTGCGACCTCTGTGTGCACCCGCGGCAATCCTGTGGCGTTGTAGGAGACCTAACTGCGCTCCTACGGCGACCTCACGGCGATCCCACTGCGCTGTTATCAGAACCGGCCGAGCGACGGCGTTTGTTTTTGGCATGCTCATAGGGCGCGCCGTCGCCCCGCGTTCTATGAGATCCCACCGCTATCACTGGCGATGCCACGGCCGTGTGAACGCGCCCCTAGTGTGACAGATGTTAATATACCAGTAAGTAAAATGAATAATTGCTGACGCCCGTGTTAAAAATGAAACCAGGCATCAAGTTGATATTGTGGGGGTATTTATTGTCAGACCGATAGCTCAAGTTGCGATTATCCGAACATGTTATACATTCAAAACTTGGGGGATTCCTTTTCCTCGTTTATTATCTACATGTGAATTTTAAAAGTACGATTATACATTATGTATAATCTACGCATTTAGTAAACATATACCAAACATGGCGTGATGCGTTTAGGAGAGTGCTTACAATTTTAACGCATTTTTTAGAATGGCATGATATAGTAATTATGCATCAGTACCATGCCCGTTTAAAAATGCCAAGCAAACTGGCATATTTTCTGATAACATTTATAAATAAGCTGGATTAATCAACATCTCATGAATTTTACTCCGCTATATAGCTGGGAGTAGGGTATTGGAGTTTATATTCAGAATTTAACTGTAAAATATCTGACATTAAAGATGTAAACAATCTTCGATGTCACGTACCTTTTCGAAGTATCTCTTGACCTGTTCCTCTGAAAGCTGACCCGGTTTGAGCACTGAGGGCTGGGGCAGCATGGCCCGGGGGTCAAACAATTCTGGCCGGGCCTCGGTCGTATATCCCGGGTATCCATCGCCCGTACCGTTATTAATAGCAGTATCCGCCATTTTTATTTTGTGATGCATTGAACTACCGTAAAAATTAAATACAGTATGGATTTTGATAAACGACAGTGTGGATTTAGGCAGGTGCGTGTTTACACAATTACGTCATTGATATCTGTGTAAAACACATGAGTACACCACAGCGAACAAAATTGCTGGTTTGTAAAACCTTGGAAGAGGCTTTAAGGAAAATCCAGGAGCTGGAAATGCAAGATAATTTGTGCCTGACTCTAGTACGAAGAATTTTGGGAAGACGGTATTAAATATTTCCATAATTTTATGCATTATTTAACTATTGATGCTTGCAAATCATTTTTTTTCAGCAAAGCACACAGTGATTTGGTGGGAATGAGCTGAATTTTGACCTTTACAAAATTTATTGACATTTAACCTAAACTAACCTAAACAAGTTAAACAAATGACAATTGGCTTTATAATGGTAGTCCTAGTTGGGCCTCATGTTCTACAGCACTGTAGTTTATCAAATGACCATATATCTTTATACTGGTAGTCATAGCTGGGGGACACGTTCTAAAGCACTGTAGTTTATCAAATCACCACATATCTTTATACAGGTGGTAATAGCTTTGGGACACGTTCTAAAGCACTGTAGTTTATCAAATGACCATATATCTTTTAACAGGTAGTCATAGCTCGGGGACACGTTCTAAAGCACTGTAGTTTATCAAATGACCATATATCTTTATACAGGTAGTCATAGCTCGGGGACACGTTCTAAAGCACTGTAGTTTATCAAATGACCATATATCTTTATACTGGTAGTAATAGTATTGGGACACATTCTAAAGCACTGTAGTTTATCAAATGACCATATATCTTTATATAGGTAGTCATAGCTCGAGGACACTTTCTAAACCACTGTAGTTTATCAAATGACAATATATCTTTATACTGGTGATCATAGGTGGGGGACACATTCTAAAGCACTGTAGATTATCAAATGACCATATATCTTTACACTGGTAGTAATAGCTTTGGGATACGTTCTAAAGCACTGTAGTTTATCAAATGACCATATATCTTTATACTGGTAGTCATAGCTGGGGGACACGTTCTAAAGCACTGTAGTTTATCAAATGACCATATATCTTTATACAGGTATTCATAGCTGTGGGACACGTTCTAAAGCACTGTAGTTTATCAAATGACCATATATCTTTATACTGGTAGTCATAGCTGGGGGACACGTTCTAAAGCACTGTAGTTTATCAAATGACCATATATCTTTATACAGGTAGTAAAAGCTTTGAGACACGTTCTAAAGCACTGTAGTTTATCAAATGACCATATATCTTTCAACAGGTAGTCATAGCTGGGGGACACGTTCTAAAGCACTGTAGTTTATAAAATGACCATATATCTTTATACAGGTAGTCATAGCTCGGGGACACGTTCTAAAGCACTGTAGTTTATCAAATGACCATATATCTTTATACTGGTAGTAATAGCATTTGGACACGTTCTAAAGCACTGTAGTATCAAATGACCATATATCTTTATACTGGTGATCATAGGTGGGGGACTAATTCTAAAGCACTGTAGATTATCAAATGACCATATATCTTTATACTGGTAGTAATAGCTTTGGGACACGTTCTAAAGCACTGTAGTTTATCAAATGACCATATATCTTTATACTGGTAGTCATAGCTGGGGGACACATTCTAAAGCACTGTAGTTTATCAAATGACCATATATCTTTATACTGGTAGTCATAGCTTTGGGACACGTTCTAAAGCACTGTAGTTTATCAAATGACCATATATCTTTATACTGGTAGTCATAGCTGGGGGACACGTTCTAAAGCACTGTAGTTTATCAAATGACCATATATCTTTGTACTGGTAGTCATAGCTGGAGAACATGTTCTAAAGCACTGTAGTTTATCAAATGACCATATATCTTTATGCAGGTAGTCATAGCTGGGGGACACGTTCTAAAGCACTGTAGTTTATCAAATGACCATATATCTTTATACTGGTAGTCATAGCTGGGGGACACGTTCTAAAGCACTGTAGTTTATCAGATCACCATATATCGTTATACTGGTAGTCATAGCTTTGGGACACGTTCTAAAGCACTGTAGTTTATCAAATCACCATATATCGTTATACTGGTAGTCATAGCTGGGGGACACGTTCTAAAGCACTGTAGTTTATCAAATGACCATATATCTTTATACTGGTAGTAATAGCTGGGGACACGTTCTAAAGCACTGTAGTTTATCAAATGACCATATATCTTTATACTGGTAGTCATAGCTGGGGGACACATTCTAAAGCACTGTAGTTTATCAAATGACCATATATCTTTATACAGGTAGTCATAGCTGGGAGACACATTCTAAAGCACTGTAGTTTATCAAATCACCATATATCTTTATACAGGTAGTCATAGCTGGGGGACACGTTCTAAAGCACTGTAGTTTATCAAATCACCATATATCTTTATACTGGTAGTCATAGCTGGGGTACACGTTCTAAAGCACTGTAGTTTATCAAATGACCATATATCTTTATACAGGTAGTCGTAGCTGGGGGACACGTTCTAAAGCACTGTAGTTTATAAAATGACCATATATCTTTATACAGGTAGTCATAGCTCGGGGACACGTTCTAAAGCACTGTAGTTTATCAAATGACCATATATCTTTATACTGGTAGTAATAGCATTTGGACACGTTCTAAAGCACTGTAGTTTATCAAATGACCATATATCTTTATACTGGTAGTCATAGCTGGGGTACACGTTCTAAAGCACTGTAGTTTATCAAATGACCTTATATCTTGATACTGGTAGTAATAGCTTTGGGACATGTTCTAAAGCACTGTAGTTTGTCAAATGACCATATATCTTTATACAGGTAGTCATAGCTCGAGGACACGTTCTAAAGCACTGTAGTTTATCAAATGACCATATATCGTTATACTGATAGTAATAGCTTTGGGACACATTCTAAAGCACTGTAGTTTGTCAAATGACCATATATCTTTATACAGGTAGTCATAGCTGGAGGACACGTTCTAAAGCACTGTAGTTTATCAAATGACCATATATCTTTATACTGGTAGTCATAGCTGGGGGACACGTTCTAAAGCACTGTAGTTTATCAAATGACCATATATCTTTATACAGGTAGTCATAGCTGGGGGACATGTTCTAAAGCACTATAGTTTATCAAATGACCATATATCGTTATACTAGTTATCATAGCTTTGGGACACGTTCTAAAGCAATGTAGTTAACAGATGACTGTATATACTCCGGTACATATCTATACCTAACACTGGTTTATATGGCAGGAAGTATATTGTCTTCAGCTGTGTTCTTATTCCACTGACCATACACATTTATATTAGAGATTTTGACTGGACTTTACCTTAAAAGCTCTGTTTTTTTATTAAATTCTCTTACCATATAACTCTATAAAGGTGACTTTCTCATGCACTGTAGGTCAATTGACAGATGTTCATTTTTTTTAGATTTGGCCTAAAAAGACCTGTAGCAGTTAACAAGCTATTAGATGCACAATAGCACAAAATGACCACCACCACTATCAACCTAAAGTGTGTGCTTGGTGTCTGTCTACACGTGCTTGCTTCTGGAATGTTGAAGAACAAACTGTGTTGAAACGCCAACTGGTAAGACTGTGCTTTGTGTTTGTAATTTTGTATGATAAGACATTTATTGTTTCCGCCAGGCCTAAAGGAAATGTTTATGAACAAGTACAGGTCTATACACAAGTACAGGATTGAAATATAAACAACGATTTAAAGAGTATTGAGTTGATGAGTGAGAACAAAAATGATATACCCATGTACATTTACATGTTCAATAAATAGTGCATCTCATACTCTGAATAATAATTCATTTTGCTATTAGGAGTTGGTCATGGACCTTTGCCGCCCTTCATCCAGAGCCTTCCACAGAGATGGCAGATATATCGCTGCCTGGACCAACAGTTGACCATGCCGTTGAGTCCATGAAAACATCTACAGAATTACATCTGCGGCCGTGGCTATTAATGGATACATTCTGCACCACTTCCATGTGTAAGAATAGAACTTTCCAAGTCCTCAGCATAAGCATTTCTGTATTTAAAACGAAAAATAATTTAAAATAAATAAATATAGTTTTAAATAATTATATACAGGCAAAGTAAATTATATAATTTGTTTCATGAATGTGTTGTTTTTTTAATTGCTGTTAAAGCAACAGTGTGCACCAGATGATCAAATTGCAAGTTTATTAAGTTTAGCAGTTATTTCATATTTTTCCATTCAAAAAGATTACTGGGTATGTCTACCTAGTAGAATTAATTTCTTATGCGTGATTGGCTAGTCGATGTTATCACATGATATAACCAAGTTAGGTGTATAGCTTTAATATACCACTTGATTGAAGTAAGCCTTCGTAGCACAGTTGATACAACACTGGACTTCAATTTCGGTGACACATTTTTTTTACATGTTTGTACTTTTTTTACAATTATGACATAAAAGCGTAACACATTCTATTAAATAATTGTCCTGAGATATGTTACAGAAAAAAAACTTTTTTAGTGCCAATCTGGTGTACAGTCCCTTTAAGGCCTTATACCGTACTTGTAGACTTATTGTTTATGATAGTCTGTTTAATCATTTTATTATACCCCCCAAAACAAAGTTTGGGGGGGGTATACTGGAATCCGGTTGTCCGTCTGTCTGTCTGTCCGTCTGTCCGTCCGTTTTTTTTTTGTCCGGGATTCATCTTTGTCGTTATTGAACAAATCTTTTTCAAACTTTCAGATATTAATGGCCATGATGTAAACTTGCGCCTCTGTGAAATTGGTACGGGTCACATGACCCTGACCAGAGTTATCTCCCCTTGATGTGTTAAAGTAGGCAAAATAAGCCCTGTCCGGGATTCATCTTTGTTATTATTCAACAAATCTTAATCAAACTTTCAGAAATTAATGGCCATGATGTAAACTTGCGCCTCTGTGAAATTGGTACGGGTCACATGACCCTGACCAGAGTTATCTCCCCTTGATGTGTTAAAGTAGGCAAAATAAGCCCTGTCCGGGATTCATCTTTGTTATTATTCAACAAATCTTTATCAAACTTTCAGAAATTAATGGCCATGTTGTAAACTTTCGCCTCTGTGAATTTGGTACAGGTCACATGACCCTGACTGGAGTTATCTCCCCTTGATGTGTTAAAGTAGGCAAAATAAGCCCTGTCCGGGATTCATCTTTGTTATTATTCAACAAATCTTTATCAAACTTTCAGAAATTAATGGCCATGTTGTAAACTTTCGCCTCTGTGAATTTGGTACAGGTCACATGACCCTGACTGGAGTTATCTCCCCTTGATGTGTTAAAGTAGGCAAAATAAGCCCTGTCCGGGATTCATCTTTGTTATTATTCAACAAATCTTTATCAAACTTTCAGAAATTAATGGCCATGTTGTAAACTTTCGCCTCTGTGAATTTGGTACAGGTCACATGACCCTGACTGGAGTTATCTCCCCTTGTAGGCAAAATTAGCTTTGTCCGGCCTAACTCCAGGGCAAACAACCTAGACATGGAGGGGTGGGGGGTATTCGTTAGCCTATGGCTTACAGTTCTAGTTGTATATGGGCAACATTTTATGTAACATCACTTTATGTAAAAAAATTATAAAAAGTCACTGTGAATATAAACAGTTTTCAAATATGTACATTAAAATTGCAGGCTGTCAGTTTGAAACGTCTCTACTCTGACAGAAGGAAGGGAATGAATACCCAGGATTGTTCCTCAGGAAAATCTCTTCAACAAGCTGTTGTCAGTTTGCATGCTCTTTGGATGGAATTACCCTACCTTGGCTTGCAGAGAATCTGTGATATAAAAGACCTCTTTTGTGCTGCATTGTGTCATTGATTTATTGTATTTTATATGTATTATGCCACTATTGTAAAAACAAATGGGCATATGTTTTAGCATATGTTTTCAAACAGACACATTTATATTTCAAACAGACACATTTATATTTTTGAATAATTTGAAAATACATTTTGTAGGTTGACTTCACACCATGAAACATTAATGGTAGGTTATATTTGACCAGAACATGACAAGTATTGTTTTCGGAGTTTTTTGGTCGAAGGTGAAGGTAATGGCTAACAGTGGTTATTCTGCACAATGAACCTTGAATTCTTTGACCTAGGACCATTAATATTTAGTGATTGATATATCAGTCCAACTCATATGTGAAAGGGACATGATGAAATTGAGCAAGAGCTTATTAGCATTGCAAATTATTATTTGTTCATTTTTAGCTCGACTATTCGAAGAATAGGTGGGCTATACTATCATTAACAATTCTGCGTTAAAGTTTTCATTTTATGTAATAAAATCAAGAGTTTTTATCCAATGGTAATCAAACTTGGTCAGACTATTTGTCGGCATGTTATCTTGAAGATGTATGAATATGGGTCATCCCTGGTCAAATTCTAGGTCACTAGGTCACATCTTAGAGAAAATATTTCCATGTCATAAATTCAACATTTTTTTCATATCTTTATGAAACTTGGTCAGAATATTTGTCTGCATACTATCTTGAAAGTTTTTTAATATGGGTCATCCCGGGTCAAATTCTAGGTCACTAGGTCAAATCTTAGGAAAATCATTCCACATCATAAATTGAACAATTTTTGTCAAATCTTTATGAAACTTGGTCAGAATATTTGTCTGCATAATATCTTAAAAGTTTATAATATGGGTCATCCCCGGTCAAAACCTAGGTCACAAGGTCAAATTTTAGAAGAAAGAATCCCACAGTCATAAAAATTCATTAATTTTAGTCAAATCTTTTTTAAACTTGGTCAGAATATTTGTCTACATGTTGTCTTAATCATTTGTGAATATAGGTCACCTCAGATCAAAAACTAGGTCACTAGGTCAAATCTTAGGAAATACTTTCCTGATGTCATAAAAAAAATCTATGCTTACCAAAGCTATCCATATCAGTTAATAACTAAATTCAATTGTTATTTTATAAACACACATCCCAATCATGAATTTCAGATCTAACCATATTTTTCAAAAATTTAAATTTTAATTAACTTTAAAAATATTTGTGTACATGAAATCTTAGATGATAAAGTGTGTCATCTAGGGTCAAAAACTAGGTCTCTGGGACAGATCTTTTTGGAAAAGCTGATGTATTTATAAAATGTTCGTTTTTCCTCACACAAATGGAATATTTCTGTTGATCAGGTTATTTGTATGAATGATATCTCCGATAAATATAAATATGGGTCTTTTTGGTTAAAAATACTAGGTCATTAGCTCAAATCCTAGGTTTGCAAAATTGCATTGTCAAATAAAAAATCAAGCTTTATGCGGCGTTGCCGCGTTGGCGTCTTGTTATTTTTTTATTTTGACAGGCACATTTTTATAATCTTAACCAAATCAAACCTTGTTTTGTCACATTGTGATTCTTATTCACTTTTTTTATTTGATTGTTTTATTGCTTTTTACAGGCACATATCACACTATTATTGTATTTACGTCCAATTCCAAGAGGCGTAGTAGAGCGCACTGTTTTACGACAGCTCTTGTTAACCTGTAAAGTGAAACCTGGTTATAAAAATGACATGACTGTGTCATTGTGTTGGCAGGCCAGGAGGAGGGCAGCATCAAATACATCTACAAACTTAGTATACAAAGTATTATAGAATTGCTTTCGGGGCCCATAGGATCAAGGTCACTAAAACAAAAAAATATTGAAACTTAATCGCACAACAAAGGCTTAATTAATTAGGTTTGTCTGTCAATCATTGAAAACTTGTTGTTTTTTTTGCATTGCAGCATTTCATGCTTAATTTTTATTTTGTCTCTTTATTGCATATTACCTTTATCATTATTGTATTCATTTCTAAGACAAAGCAGCATATAGTTGAGGGCACTGCCCCATGACAGCTCTTGTATATCCTAAAAAGAATACAATAGTGATATACCCTGATATAGGTAGTTTTGGTACATTATCACGGTTTTAATTTTAGCTTTACTGGCCAAAGATCAGAATATCTGATGTGATGGTAATGTGTACGTAGTATGTGCTTCCTAGCGCCTGTAAACAATTGCTTGTGAACACCATACAGTCTTTAGTTATGATTGTATCTCAATAAAACAGTATTTAGATATCCAATAGAGCTCGGTTCCTTTCGAAAACCAGTCAGATCTGCCCATGCATGCCTAGATTATGGGCCTTGAACGTCTGTGCGACTGTAAACAATTGCTTGTGAACATGGTACAGTCTTCAGTTTTAATTGTATATAGATGAAACTTGTACAGTCAATTAGAGCTTGGTTCCTTTCGAAAACCAGATCTGCCCATGCATACCTAGATTATGGGCCTCAAAAGTAAAAAAAAATGCTATTTTTAGCCAAGTCTACATGAGCGAAGTCTATTTTTAGACAAGTTTACATGTAAAGTCACAAATTCATGTGAAAAATTGTTCAAATTAGGCCCCTGGGGTCATTATTGGCCACGCCACTGGGTTCACCGGTTTGGTATACTAAATTGGGAAATGTTTGAAAATCTTTATGTCTGAAACAACTATGCAGACCCTTGTTATTTTGAATAAGGATTATTTTATTGGTCTGCTACCATGGTTGTTCAAATTATGCCCCTAGGGTCAAAACTGGCACTGCCCCCAGGGGTCACAAGTTTTTTAAGAAATATTTTCAAAATCTTCTTGTTTCAAACCACAAGGCTCATATCTTTGATATTTGTTGTGGAGCATTATATGTAGACTGTCTAGCAAAACAGTTGAAATTATGTGCCCTGGGCCGGGGCCACCATCCATTTAGTCCTTTTAAAGCTACAAAAATGAAAATTTGACCAATAGTACAGTTTTGTAGCAAATTTTATTCTCCTCAGATGACCTTTACTTGGCACATATTAGAATACTAGTAGTTCATGCAACTAATCTGCTTACAACACTTTCTGTTCTCAGATGTTAAATGTGCAACGTTTTAAGCTAACTCAAACACAAAACGTGAACAATATGTTTGTTGGCTATTACTCATACAACATGCTCTGGATCAAAAATAACCACATGAGCCATGCCACTAGAGCATAGGCACTCATGGGCCTCTTGTTTTTTTTAGAAAAAAAGCATACTGACCAACCCTATTTATTTTAGAAGTTAGCTGAAACTAAGAACTTTTTTTACCTTACTTTTATATTAGATTGTGTATTGCTAAGATTTTTGCTTAAAGCTCCATTTAAGGTAACTGTTCATCTCAAATGTAACAGCTTTTGCCTTCAAACTTTTAAAATTTCATTGAACCAGTGGGTTCATCATGATGCACATCTGTAAATGTTTCTCCCTAATATGGGCTTTTATGTATGCAAACAGAACATTGAACAATTGGCTTTCTGTGTAAAGTAAACCCTGTCCAGAACATTTGTCAAATTGCTGTGTCAGCACTTGTTTGAATGGATTTATTTTATTTTCATATTATGATTTCAAATAAAGTATTTAAAAATGTTGATTTCTTGTATGAAGTGATTACTACAATCCTTATAAGGTCAACAGGAAGCTTGAAAAAGTATCTGTTACATGTATTAAGGCATGATTAAAATCATTTTTCCATTTTGCAAAAAGCAGATGGTTAATTTATACCACCTTCAGGTAGTCATGATGAACTCTTCAAAGATATCCCAGGTAAAGGTAGTCACGATAAACTCTTTCAAGTTATCCCAGGTATGCATGGTCACCTCTTAAAAGATATCCCAGGTATTCATGATCACCTCTTCAAAGATATCCCAGTTATTCATGATCACCTCTTCAAAGATATCCCAGTTATTCATGATCACCTCTTCAAAGATATCTATCCCAGGTAGTCATGATCACCTCTTCAAAGATATCTATCCCAGATAGTCATGATCACCTCTTCACAAAGATATCCCAGGCAGTCATGATCAACTCTTCAAAGATATCTCAGGTATTCATGATCACCTCTTTAAAGATATCCTAGGTAGTCATGATCAACTCTTTAAAAATATCCCAGATATTCATGATCATCACCTCTTCAAAAATATCTCAGGTATTCATGATCACCTCTTCAAAGATATCCTAGGTAGTCATGATCAACTCTTTAAAAATATCCCAGATATTCATGATCACCTCTTCAAAGATATCCCCGGTAGTCATGATCACCTCTTCAAAGATATCCCAGGTAGTCATGATCAACTATTAAAAGATATCCCAGATATTCATGATCACCTCTAAAAGATATCCCAGGTAGTCATGATCCCCTCTTCACAGATATCCCAGGTAGTCATGATCAACTCTTAAAAAATATCC
The DNA here is from genome assembly GCF_026914265.1 of Mya arenaria. NCBI lineage: Eukaryota > Metazoa > Mollusca > Bivalvia > Myida > Myidae > Mya > Mya arenaria. Next base: position 38,268,751 of record NC_069132.1, read on the forward strand.
CAGATATTCATGATCCCCTCTTCAAAGATATCCCAGGTAGTACGGTAATGATCAACTCTTAAAAGATAACCCAGGTAGTCATGATCAACTCTTTAAAGATTTCCCTTTGTAACCATGCAGTTGTTGCAAGCATACTTTAAAGCCCTGGTGAAGGGGAGATCAATGCAAACTGAACATGGATGGTTTGTGTGGAAATGAGCCCACTTTTTTGGTAGAAAGTTCTATGTGATTAGTTAAACAACAGGTCAAATTGCAGATGATGTTAGCAAAATGATGCATGAAGTTAAATGACAGGCCATAGCTGTCAGACTTGAAAGGAAATTCACTTGGTGGTTTAAGCGTGAACAAAAGCCAAGATCAATCAATGCTTCAGACCCTTGATCTATGTATTCCAGGGTGATTTGCAAACGAAAGTGTATAATAGTTACTGTGTACTTTCAGGAGAATTAATTTGTGGCACAGTTCACATAAGTTCCGCTTATGTTGATTTTTCCATGCAGATAAGTAACCATACTTGTATGAAAAATTATTTCTCAATTTCACCAAGCATAGAAAACTACCAACAATGGAAGTGTTTTTTGTCACAGACTCAATCATGTCATCTAAAATCCACACAATTCTTTCATATTTTTTCAATCTTCTCTTCAACTTTGGCCCATTTCAGATGAACTTTTTTCAAAGCACAGTAAAAAAGACCTTTATCATATAGTTTCTTGTAATTCCTCAGGTGAATCCAAATCCGTTTAACTAGTAGTTGCTTCACATAATCCAACCTATTTTTGTATATCTTCTTAATCCAATGTTCTTGTAACTCCTCAGGTGAATCCAATTGTTGAGCTAGTAGTTTTCTTCACATAAACCTATTCTTGTAGATCACTTTCTTAATCCAATGTGACCTTTTTTCTCTAATTCCATGTCTTCATTAAACCAAAAGTTACCTATTTCTTAACACATCCAGTGAAGACTTTCTTTTAAGTCTTTACTGATTCTAACCACATTTCTTACACTTGTATAGATCCTGAGTTTTATCTGTAGACTTCAAATCAAACAACTTTTTTTTCATAGTTTTCCAAACATAACATGACCTCTTTGCTCCTCAAGTGTATCCAGGTGAACATCCAATTTCAAGTCATGATTCCAGGTGATCAGTTGATAAACTGCATTGCTTAAGATTTAGAACTTCACATCAGCTGTCACCGCCATAACTACTCATATGAAGCATTGAAGGCTGGGGCGTAGCCAGCATTATGCACTTACGCATGTGTGTAACATCAATTTGAAAAATGAAAAAATAAATATGGCAAAAAATGGCATCAAATTCAAGGGCTAAGCTAAATATTGATATCAGAATAAAGGGAAGATCAGCTATAGTAAGCATTTTTTCTCTGTGTTGGATAGCTTACTGAGCCTAAATCAATCACTTGGTTACTACAAGGTCGTCGGCCCCGAACCTATAAATCCCTCCAAATACACATCAGTGCCCAACATGTTAGTTCTATATTTCATTTTTTTTCCTTGGGGAGCCCCCCTACAGCTACAGGGATATTCCTCCTTCAACACCATCCCCCTTTCGTGCGTAACATTCAGTAAAGCCTGACTGCGCATCTGGAAGGCATATACCAAGTAAACTGAATGCAGTACTTAAAAGTGACTCGCTTTTGTTTTTGGACCAAATATTAGTTTTCCCGGTAATGCATCTGAAAAAAACTATTTTTATCATTTTTTTATGTTATGAATAATGCAGAAAAAAATCCAGTGCATAAAAATTTATTTTGGTTTTTGTGGGGTTCAAACCCACGCCAGGAAAAACCAAGTGAACAGTAAAAAAAACAGCCGGCTAGTCAACACAGCCACCGGGACTTTAACAAAAATGGTGGATATGTTGGCCCCTTATGGAAACATTCATTATATCACATGATACATTGTCAATCAACCAATCAAACAACACATCAGCCGTAATTAATTTTGAATACACGTTTGAAATTGTGGTCTTCAACATTATTTTGCTAAAGGGTTCCAGCTTTTGATATTTTTGTTTTAACACTCCTTTCCTTATGATTTAACACTTAACAAATTACGTGTCCCCAAGCTATTACTACCAGTATAGAGATATATGGTCATTTGATAAACTACAGTGCTTTAGAACGTGTCCCCAAGCTATTACTACCAGTATAGAGATATATGGTCATTTGATAAACTACAGTGCTTTAGAACGTGTCCCCAAGCTATTACTACCAGTATAGATATATGGTCATTGATAAACTACAGTGCTTTAGAACGTGTCCCCAAGCTATTACTACCAGTATAGAGATATATGGTCATGATAAACTACAGTGCTTTAGAACGTGTCCCCAAGCTATTACTACCAGTATAGAGATATATGGTCATTTGATAAACTACAGTGCTTTAGAACGTGTACCCAGCTATGACTACCAGTATAAAGATATATGGTCATTTGATAAACTACAGTGCTTTAGAACGTGTCCCCCAGCTATGACTACCAGTATAAAGATATATGGTCATTTGATAAACTACAGTGCTTTAGAACGTGTCCCCCAGCTATGACACCAGTATAGAGATATATGGTCATTTGATAAACTACAGTGCTTTAGAACGTGTCCCCCAGCTATGACCACCTGTATAGATATATGGTCATTTGATAAACTACAGTGCTTTAGAACGTGTCCCCCAGCTATGACCACCTGTATAAAGATATATGGTCATTTGATAAACTACAGTGCTTTAGAACGTGACCCCGAGCTATGACTACCTGTATAAAGATATATGGTCATTTGATAAACTACAGTGCTTTAGAGCGTGTCCCCCAGCTATGATCACCAGCATAAAGATATATGGTCATTTGATAAACTACAGTGCTTTTGAACGTGTAACCCAGCTATGATCACCAGCATAAAGATATATGGTCATTTGATAAACTACAGTGCTTTAGAACGTGTCCCCCAGCTATGACCACCAGCATAGAGATATATGGTCATTTGATAAACTACAGTGCTTTAGAACGTGTCCCCCAGCTATGACCACCAGTATAGAGATATATGGTCATTTGATAAACTACAGTGCTTTAGAACGTGTCCCCAAGCTATTACTACCAGTATAGAGATATATGGTCATTTGATAAACTACAGTGCTTTAGAACGTGTTCCCCAGCTATGATCACCAGTATAGAGATATATGGTCATTTGATAAACTACAGTGCTTTAGAACGTGTCCCCGAGCTATTACTACCAGTATAAAGATATATGGTCATTTGATAAACTACAGTGCTTTAGAACGTGTCCCCCAGCTATGATCACCTGTATAAAGATATATGGTCATTTGATAAACTACAGTGCTTTAGAACGTGTCCCCCAGCTATGACCACCAGTATAAAGATATATGGTCATTTGATAAACTACAGTGCTTTAGAACGTGTAACCCAGCTATGATCACCAGCATAAAGATATATGGTCATTTGATAAACTACAGTGCTTTAGAACGTGTCCCCCAGCTATGACCACCAGCATAGAGATATATGGTCATTTGATAAACTACAGTGCTTTAGAACGTGTCCCAAAGCTATTACTACCAGTATAAAGATATATGGCCATTTGATAAACTACAGTGCTTTAGAACGTGTCCCCCAGCTATGATCACCAGCATAAAGATATATGGTCATTTGATAAACTACAGTGCTTTAGAACGTGTAACCCAGCTATGATCACCAGCATAAAGATATATGGTCATTTGATAAACTACAGTGCTTTAGAACGTGTCCCCCAGCTATGACCACCAGCATAGAGATATATGGTCATTTGATAAACTACAGTGCTTTAGAACGTGTCCCAAAGCTATTACTACCAGTATAAAGATATATGGTCATTTGATAAACTACAGTGCTTTAGTACGTGTTCCCCAGCTATGATCACCAGTATAGAGATATATGGTCATTTGATAAACTACAGTGCTTTAGAACGTGTCCCAGAGCTATGACTACCTGTATAAAGATATATGGTCATTTGATAAACTACAGTGCTTTAGAACGTGTCCCCCAGCTATTACTACCAGTATAAAGATATATGGTCATTTGATAAACTACAGTGCTTTAGAACGTGTCCCCCAGCTATTACTTCCAGTATAAAGAGATATGGTCATTTGATAAACTACAGTGCTTTAGAATGTGTTCCCCAGCTATGATCACCAGTATAAAGATATATGGTCATTTGATAAACTACAGTGCTTTAGAATGTGTCCCCGAGCTATGACTACCTGTATAAAGATATATGGTCATTTGATAAACTACAGTGCTTTAGAACGTGTCCACCAGCTATGATCACCTGTATAAAGATATATGGTCATTTGATAAACTACAGTGCTTTAGAACGTGTCCCCCAGCTATGACCACCAGTATAAAGATATATGGTCATTTGATAAACTACAGTGCTTTAGAACGTGTCCCCCAGCTATGACCACCAGTATAAAGACATATGGTCATTTGATAAACTACAGTGCTTTAGAACGTGTCCCCCAGCTATGACCACCAGTATAAAGATATATGGTCAACTGTTAAACTACAGTGCTTTAGAACGTGTCCCCCAGCTATGACCACCAGCATAGAGATATATGGTCATTTGATAAACTATAGTGCTTTTGAACGTGTTCCAAAGCAATGATTGCTACAGTCATATGATTTACAGTCAAAATACTTCAAAACGTAATGGATGTCTTAAATTTCAGTGTCAAAGTTGGATGCTTTTCATGATGAACATAAATAAAGGATTGATAGGTATTAAAATTAAAGGCATGGACCTTTGTTTACACCTTCTAAAATACTAGGCACAATAATGCGATTATAGGGAACTTTCGCCTATTCAAAAACCGTTAAAGACTCAGAAGCAGCTGTTTATATGGAGTACTAAAATACTAAATTATACTGTATTAGCTAAATCTAAATCAAAGATAAAGTACAGTGTAGATCTTCCTTTATTTCTTAATTGTTTGATTTACCCAAATTATTTCATAAAATAATCATGGGAAAATGTGGCAACTACTTACATTATTATTTTATATAAACACAATCAAAATTGAGTTCATTTTGACAAGAGAAATTTATGATAAACATTGTCAACCTTAAAACATTGTCAACCTTAATACTTTGCTGCAAAGGCAAATTTTTCTATTTACACAAATATCTATGACGTAAATAGACCATCCAAGCACCTGCTGAAATCCGTACTGTCGTTTATCTGGCAATACTACAATCCGTACTGTACCTTAGGCTAACCTTGAACTACAGGCTAGCTCGCGATATGCACGCTTAAGGTCTCAATACGGCTTTATTTAACACCAAGCTGTAATAAGTTTCTTCAGATAGCAAAATAATGGCGTGCTTATAACTTGACATTATATGAACTTAACACTAGTTTCGAATCAAAGGTCAATGCCATAAAAATCGTTACTGTATATTGTTGTATCTACATACTTGAAACTTATTAAAATAGCAGGGTAAAATCTAGGGGATAGCACAGGCGGCAGTTAGGTTGACAACACCAACCCTATTTGCCACGTCCCCCATAAAAAATCAAGAATGAAATGATTTTGAACATGTTAATTGTTACGTAATAATAGAATGTATAGGTGGGGTTTTTTTATTGATATTTAGGTTTTTGTAAACAATGATCATGTTCCAATCAATTTTTGGTCTTAATTTTTTTTATTTTGTAATTATTTATATATTTTTTATTTATTATTATTATTATTTTATTTTTTTATTTTATTTTTTTTGGGGGTGGGGGTGGGGGGCGTCAAAGGTCAACAGCCGGCTGTGGGGGGGGGGGGGGTACCAGAAGGTACATGTACCAAATGATAGAAGGCTTTACAATCGTAATAACTTATCCATCGTCGGCAAACTTTGAGTCAGTTCTGTTGGATGTTGGCCGAGGTGTTCCAATTGAAGGCTTTGGTAATTTCTGGCAATGATTCAAAGAAATGATAATTTATAATCTAATAATTGTTATGTGAAAACTAAATAAATTGTGTACAATTGTATTATTCATTTACATGGGTAACAAATAAACAAGTCATTCTAAATCTAAAATAGTTGTAAATAGTCCTATTGTATTTCTACACAGCATGATCTGGGTCCAATAATCATTGTCTACTTGTAATGTGTTGCCATGACGACTTTAACAACAAAGTACTATGTATTCTAGATAGCTGTTATATTAACAGGGGTGTAGCTAGCCCTTAATTCATGTGGAATCATAATTGTTCTAGGGGTGGTCAGGAGCATGCCCCCCCTCGGAAATTTTTTAAAACCATGGTGCATTCTGAGGTGCTTTATTTAGTACTCGAAATGGACAGTTTTAGGATTATTTAGTCAAGTATGCATACTGCAACTTTGCCTGATTTTTTTTGTCAGAATCGTTTGGATTCAGCCGCGTACTCGCATATAGGCAGCTACGCTCCTGATTGATAGAAGCATGAGCAGGCTCGTTAACTTTTATGGTGCTTGCCAACATGATGTTTGATTTTTCTTGAAAAAAAACCCAAAGAAATAATGGAAATGCTTAACAAGAATGAGCAAAAATATTTTAAAGGTTCTTGATTTTCAAATTGCTCATCTCATGTATGGTCGCATCTATAGTGATCTTTGATATGCTCTCCTGGATCTGATAAGCTCAGCCTACCAGCTAGTATTCAGCGAATAGCTTTCACGCATTATATTTATGTATTCCAAGAATCATGGTTAGTTGTTGTTTCTGTTTTACAGAATAAACCTAAAATACAAATAACGTTTCGGGTCTGACTTGCGTACTCCTTTACATACATAAGGGTCTGTTACTGTATGTTGTTTATGTTGTATAAACACAATATAGAAAATTACACCTCATTTTACGAATCAAAAGTTCTAAGGCATAATATTATTTATTTTGCACATAATGGATTGATTGTCCCAATTCCATAAGGAGTAGCCTTGATCTAATTTCATTAACATTGATCCTTGATCCTATTTCGTTAACAGTGACCTTGACTAATTAAAATATCATTACAATGACGTTGATCCAATTTCCTTAACAGTAACCTCATTTGCCAATTTCATTAAAAGTAACCTTGATCCTATTTCATTAGCAGTGACCTTGACTCAATTTCATGAATGCATGACCTTGATCCAATTTCTTTCACACTTTACCCTCTGTGTCTCCTAATCATGCAACGCCAACTCACAATAGCAAATACTTCCACTTTTTTCTACTCAAAATGACTATCTGTTCAGATTATGTTATATATTGAACTTTTATAATATATAATTCATTAACAACCAAAAGTAAAAAAAATAATAAGAGAAATGATGTTCACTACATTAAAGAACTTACACCCAACAAAGCATGTATGTATACATGTTTATTTCAAGCAACATATACTGGGTAGCACACATAGTACATGTAAGAATAAGTACATTGACTAACAGCATCCATGAACTGTTAAGGTATCAGACACACAAATATATATATATATGTAAGTAGCAAAAAATTCTTTGGCCTCAAGAGATTTTAAAATGTCATTTACTCGCAATTTCAGTCCAAATAAAGAACAAATATAACAACTGTAATAATTTTATTCATAATATTCTTAGTTTTGATTTGATTTATATTACAACAAAGTTATATCTTTTTATACTTAGTCACTCTTGTTGGCACAATGTTGCGCGAGAGTGTGGTCTTGAAAGTTGTGTTGTGGAGGGAAACCGGAGAAATGCCACTTTTTCTTTCGGTTATTTTTAAGACATAATTTTGTTTTCTTAATCAGCAAGCAAATACTTTTCAAATGATACCAAACCTTGTACAGAGTTTCCTTAAGGCATTAACAGTTAACATCAAGGTTCAAATGGAACTATCCGGGAACTACAAATATAGCTTATTTGCAAGTCAGATTCCATGAGGAATTGCAATTGTAGAGATAAACTGCCTAACACCCTATGATTATAGGCAATTTTGATAACATTATATGATTATAGGTAATTTTGAACACATTATATGATTATAGGCAAATTTGAACACATTATATGATTATATGTAATTTTGAACACATTGTATGATTATATGTAATTTTGAACACATTGTATGATTATAGGTAATTTTGAACACACTGTATGATTATAGGTAATTTTGAACACATTGTATGATTATAGGTAATTTTGAACACATTATATGATTATAGGTAATTTTGAACACATTATATGATTATAGGTAATTTTGAACACATTATATGATTATATGTAAATTTGAACACATTGTATGATTATAGGTAATTTTGAACACATTGTATGATTATAGGTAATTTTGAACACATTGTATGATTATATGTAATTTTGAACACATTATATGATTATATGTAATTTTGAACACATTGTATGATTATATGTAATTTTGAACACATTGGTAGAGTATTTCATTCTTAGATGTCTACTCAAGGAAACTAATTAGCTGCTGTTACAATTTTAGTACTATTAGTAGCTTATTAGCCTTGTAGCCTTTTTGTCAATAAACAATTCCAATGGGCAACAGCGTCAGTCAGTCCTTGATTAATTGAGGCACTGTGATCCCAACTAACCCCATACTCAACTTAGTCGGTTTGATTTATCAAACCCATTTGTTTTGTTGATGTTTTTACCATCACTTTCAGTAAGCATTTGATTTAGTTATTAACTTGTTCAGACATATTTCCCTCAGGTATTCATTCCATGTGGAAAACATATTTCCCTCATGTATTTATTCTATAATATGAACATATTCCCCTTCTACATTTATTTTATGAGGGGAACATATTTCCCCCATGTATTTACTCTGATGTGAACAGATTTACCTCATGTATTTACTCCATGATGTGAACATAATTCCTTCATGTATTCATTCTATGAGGAGAACATATTTCCCTCATGTATTCATTCTATGAGGAGAACATATTTCCTTCATGTATTCATTCTGAGGTGAACATATTCCCCTTCTACATTTATTCTATGAGGAGATCATATTTCCCCTCATGTATTCACTCTCGTGTGAACAGATTTACCTCATGTATTTACTCCATGATGTGAACATAGTTCCCTCATGTATTTATTCTATGAGGTGAACATATGGAATTTCCATTATGTATATATTCTATTTGGATAACATATTTCCCTCAATTTACGAATTATCTATTCATTAAGGTGAATATAATTCCCTCATGTATTTGTTCTATGTGGAGAACATATTTTCCCTCATATTTGTTTTTTCATTGAGGAGGACGTAGTTTCCTTATGTATTTATTCTTTGAAAAAACATAGTTTTTCTCTCTCATGTATTTTTTCTTTTTCATGTATTTATTCTATGTAAATATTACCATTATGATGACCACAAAATAATCAGTTCTATTGTTATATTGTTCACATCACTTCCAATAAGCATTAGGGTCAGTCTTAAACTTATTCAAGCACTGAGGTGAACAGAGGTAGCCCTGTACAGGTACAGCCGTCCTGCCAGTGGTGTCCACTGCAGTAATGGCTGAGGTGACAGCGCGGAGGTCCACCATGCGCGTGTATCCCACGCTGCCTTGGAAACAGAAGCTCCCACACCAACACACGCGCGCAGAGTCAAGGTATCGACACAGGTGCGGATGGAGGTCTTCCTCAGAGTAGGGTAGCCTGGAAAGTGAGGTTATTAGATAATTGAAACACTCTTTGAATTGTTTCCTGACTAAAAATCTTCAAAACTTTCTTGTTCTAAATAAAGATATTTCATCTATGTTAAAATACCAGATAATTTATCTAAAGGGGAAAACAAAAGACAGCCGTTTATGCTGTTATTGAACATAGTTAGCAAGTTTATTGATAATAAATGATCAAAGGCTAAACATTGGTCAGTTAAGAATTCGGACAGGGCCATAGAATTTGGTCCAACTCTGACTATTCAATAGACTTATAAATTCATCATGAATAAGCGACTACAGCAATCTGTTTGTGGTATGAGACACTATACTCCTTATAGGGATATAATTCAAGACTCAGTACTAAGTACACACAATTATACAAGTATTGGTTACGCAAAAAAACAATGCAACCAAGTTTGGTGATGATAGGCTAAACTTTGCACGAGTTAAAATGCAGCCAAGGTCAATAAGTCTATTTTGGACAATTAAAGGGAATAACTTGAGTGGTGTTCACTGAGCTCATCTGAGATATAAGGTTATAGAGAAAATAATTTTGAAGTGAACATTGCAATGGATGATTCCTGTTACATCCTCTTGAATGAAGAGTGTAAAAACTCGCTGCCTCGAACCAAATTTATATTGAAGCCACCTTTATCTTAATTTAAAACTATTATTGTGTCCATAGGACATCGATATGCCCACTTGCCTCAAGTGACATAGGTAATGTTTACACCAGTTCCCAACCCAAAGAAGTCAGTAAAATATGTCAAAATTGCAATATAAAATCTTGGTTTGTCAATCACAGGATATAGAAGTTATTAATAAATATTCCAACTTGCCCTAAAACTTTAACCTAAGTTCCATAGTCAATCAGGGGCCATAATCTGTGACAAGAATAATATGGAGTTATCTAATCTCATCATGTGATGGCCCTGAACAACTGCGTGAAGTATTAAGTCAATTGAATGTAGGGTATTGGACATATAAGTGAAAATCCCAACTTGCCCTAAAACTTTAACAGGACGCCGAGGCCGACGCGAGTAGTATAGCCCATATATTCTTCGAATAGTTGAGCTAAAAATGCAATTTTTTGCCAAGTTTCATTACTCTCCCCTAACTATGTGCAACTGCAAACATAACCCTGAGTTACACAGCTTATTCGCCCCAACAAAATAACCCATAACATAAAGGTTTCATGACTCTAGTCATATAGTTTTGAAGTTTTGAATGACAAGTTCGAAAAATTCCCATTTTTGGTAATTAAAGGGCCATAACTCTCCCCTTACTATGTGCAGCTGCAAACCAAACCCCAGGTGCACTACTTAATCAACTCAAGAACATGCCTCTAAGGTTTAAGACTCTAGGTCAAATAATTTTGATAATTTTACCATTATCCCTTAAATGCCAATTTACAACATAAGCATTATTCAGGAAAACCACTGTGTTTGGGTGTTTCTGACATTAGCAGTGATGATAATATCGAGTTCATGTTATACCTGTATTTTCTAACATATCTGGCAGCACATTCCAGCAATGTAGGCACATCAACAGAATCCGCGGTAGTCTCATTCTCCGTAATAATAAAACTGTTTCCATAGAGATCAACATTCTCAAGTCTCAATCTCATAAATCCTGCGGGCAACACCGTCAATTTATTTCCTGCTAGTGACACAGATTTCAAATTTTGTAAACGACCAATAGTCGGAGGTATCTGTTCTATAACATTGTTATCAGCTTTTAATGTCATCAAATTCGTGAGTTCGCAAATCTGCACAGGCAACTGCCGTATCTGATTATCACTCAAGTCTAGCAGACTTAGGCTTTTTTGCAATGTCTTCAGTTTACATATAGTTACAGGAAATTTCTGGAATTTGTTATTTTTCAGTATTAGCTCAGCCAGCATCTGCAGACTGCCAATCCCATCCAGGACGTCATTGAGACTGTTGTCGCTGAGATCGAGGCTTACCAGGTTTCGTAGTTGGAATATTCGGCTGTCTATTCTCCTCATGTTACAATCATTCACCTGAAAACAAAAACAAACTATCAGTGAATGTGATTAATATACCCACAGCCACCTTGATAGGAAATGGCATTGAAATATTTAGAGATCCCACCTAAAAATGACAATGCTGTTGATAGGGTTATGGTTCTTGTACACTGCACTTCCTCTCACTGTGCTTTAAAGACCGACCAACTACAGGGTGACTCCAATATACCCTTTCAAACTTTGTTTGTCAGTGGTCAAATAACATATACCATTTAAAAGCATTACCATAAGAGCTTTCAGAGAACATTCACTCAGCATATATTTTTAAGTACTTTATACACCAGTTTTATGATCACATCCGCACACAAATCAGATGTGTCTCCTCTTGGAGTGCTTATAACTTTTCAAGTAAATAGGGGGCCACCTACTGACCATGATCTATGTGCATTCTATACGATATGGAGACTCTACAGCTGTAGAAGTCTTTCAAAATGTTTTGACAGGAAAAGAAGCACCCGCTATTTTTCTAGTATATGTCTCCTTTATTTGCCCTCTGACCTTTTGACCCCAAAATCAATAGGGGTCATCTACTGAGCATGACCAATGTGCATACCAAGTTTGAAGATTCTTCACCAAATAAATTGATTGGAAAAGAAAGCGATATTTTTTCCCTAGTAAATCTCACCATGACCTTGACCTTCAACAAAAATCAATAGGGGTCATCTCCTGATAATAACCAATGTATATGTCATATTTAAGAAATATTACACAGCACTGAAGGTCATATGATATCAAAAGGACCGGCCAGTCAGCAACCAGAAATGTAAGACCGAGGCGTCAGCAGTGGTGTGTAAATGTTTGTTATATTATACCAAACATTTTATATTACCATTCTATATTTCAAAAGCACTTTAAATTTCTTTCATTGATCAAAGCAAATCATGTTTACTTGCCATTTTTTTTCACTTTTGTGAAAACAGCAAGCTGCACTTACCAGTTGTATGACCTCATCGATCCATATTAAATTGTTGGCAAGGTCCAGACCGGACAAAAATATTATATGGTCCAGTGATGTAATATTTATATCAAAATACAGAGATATATGGACCGATCAACTTTATATATACAAAGAAGGGACACATTTATGTAAGGTATAATATAACATTAATATTTATTTTACCTTTAGATGATAGCACAACTTTTATGCAAGATGCACCATTCCATGGCACTTTAAATCCCAGAAACAGTAACAAAGTCATGGCTGAGTTATGCAATACCTGTAATGTTTCTAAAGTAGATGGAAAGTTCGTAGTCAGGGGATAGTTTTTCTTTGTTGTGATAACCATCACTGTTTTGGGTCGCTCTATTTTCTTGGTTGTAACAGGTGCAAGAACTGAGAATACCGTCTTGTCGAGTGTTTTCCCTTGAACTACTTGTCGAAGTACATTCAGGAAACTTTTTAGCTGTATAACATCTGCCTGAAATGTTAAGTACAGTTGATTGTTTCATTTCGCTTGTAAATAAGGTCAGGAAAATATATTAAACAATACTTTATCCTTTTCACAGAGTGGTGTTGCAAATTTAAAACTTTTCGAGAGAAGCAAAACTGAGAAAATCATGTATTTTTTTTTCAAAAATTTATGCAACTTCTGAATACACATGTAATTATGTTTGAAAAAGTTTATTTTTGTTTAAACTGACCAGTTGAGTTTTATACTTTGTCCAAATGGCTTTGTAAAATGGTTTGTAACGATGATAAAAGTTGAAAAAAAAGTATTTTGTTTCTTAAAATAAATTTGTCTAAATGCTTAAAGCTGCACTCTCACAGATTGAACGTTTTGACATTTTTTTTTAATTTTTGACTTCGAACGAGCCAATTTTTGCAAAAATCCATGGAAACCAGTGATACAAGACTGCTGACAAAAATTAGATTTTTACATTTAAGTTCAAAAATTGATTTTTTATGCATTTTTCTTTAACCATTAGTAACGGTTAAAGCCATAATATATTAATTTTGGAACGGAAATATGAAAATCTACGACCTTATGAATTACCTTGCTTATACAAATATCCTTTTCAGGGTTTTTAAGCCTAATAGTGGCCTTGCCTTCTGCTACAAACTTTGTGAAAACTCTGTCCAAATTGTTCTGAACCTGAAATGTAAGACATTATTAAAACCTCTTCAAATGAAATGAAAAATGCATTGTCCATAATTTCATAACATTTAATAGCAGATTAAGTGTAATTTTCACATAGGTTTAACAAAAGTGCTGCGGAGCAAACAACTTTTAACAAAACAAGGGAAATAATTTCACAATTATCAAAGTCAGAGTTATGGGCCTGGATACTCAATCAGAGATTTTGTATTGTCACTGGTATCATTTGTACATCAATCCATATTGATATGGCCACATATTTTCCCTTTAAAACCGATGAGGAGTCAATTAATAAACTGCTCTGTCCCCAACCTGATATTTTGTACCGCTTTTGTCCTTCGTTGTACAGATCATCATGTAAACATTGTTCGATGGCGAGCTGCGACCAATTGCCATCTGGGCTCGGACAGGTTTGCTCGCTTTCCTCAAGTTTGCAGTTGCCAACATCCGATCCAATACCTCTACATCACATGTTAGCCTCATCTCTTAGTCCTATGAATTTATAATGAATATGAAGAAAAATATTAAAAAGTCTCTCAAAAGACTCCACTTAACATAATTTTATATAAGAGATAACACAGTTGAAGCTTTGACATTTAATCAAATTTGAATCACAAAATTTTCAAAACAATCAGGGCATTGCATTCCCAACTTGCTCTGTAGAGTCATGTGGTATCGCTATATATTGTATCTTGTGTAATAGCACTCTCGATTGCTGGAGTGGCGTGGAGATTAAAGCTGCTAAACAGCAGCTAAGAGTACTTTAATAATTTAAAAAAAATGCTGTTGCACAGAATATCTGTCTTAAATAAATGGCCAAAGACCATGTGCACATGGTGGAGGAATGGTTAAACTATGTGCAACCATTTCTTCTAAGTACAAGACAACCAACTCTGCATGATGATACAAAATGAAGTTTGTCCTTTAAATCATTATAAATAATAATAAAATGGGTGCAAACTTTCTTGTACAATCTTGCCGACCACACACAAAGGCCAATAATGTAAACAATCTCTAGTCATTCGCATGTTTTGTAAACAATCCCTAGTAATTCGGATAAAACATAATCCGAAATTTGAATACAAGAATACTACTGGTAAAGCGTCAAATCGTGTGTATGTTTCGTATATATTAGCTGCACTTAAGTATTAAACCAACAAAACAATTTAACTGATACGAGTACGTTATAAAATCACACACTGACGAGGTAACAATAAGATTGCGGTAGATTGCCCTCTTAAACGTCAAAAAGTCCGGGAAAATCTAAGTTCCCTGTTTGGTAAGACTAGTCACAAAACTTGTACCAAAAAACAAAAAGGATAACTTTTTTCACACCGTTGGCACAGTGTAAACGCAAAGAAAAAAAACAATCACAAGCAAGAAACATGGAACAACTGCTCAAAACTCCACAAACAACACAGTACATATATATATGTGATATATATGTAAAAAAAAAATAGGTATGTTTATCACGGATTGTTAGGTACCGCCTTGGAACGGTCAGTAAAATGTAAATTTACTTGGGGGCTTAAACCAGTTTGTGTGCATAGCCTCACTTTTATCACAACAATCCCGAATAAAGTAAAAATGTAAAAGGTAAATCTTATGAAAGTCTGCATTAACTTGAAGAAACTTAATAATAAAACAAATAATAATAAACCAATAGGTGAACCCCAAGTACTTCAATCATAAGGGACCCAAACTCTATCTGCAGACGAAGGAATACAATTAAGATTACCTGATGCAAAAAAAATCAAAGATACGACGAAGTTATTGTTTTAAACTATGCTCACCACACACAGTCCGCAAGTATATTCCTAAGTACTTTTATATTTTATACTCACATTAGTTTGATGAAATATACTTTATTGATGCAAAGTAGTAATAAAACACTCATTAGAAAACAACCAATGTATCGTGATAAGGCGTTCAAACTTCGTGATTCGTTGATATAATTAATGTGTCATGGATGTTTTCTATCTTATTTTGATAGGGTATAAACTCATATTTTGGTGGATGTATTTTCCCCTATGTTTTGTTATTTGTGTACATGTTTGCATCATTTTCCTTGTCCTTACGATGTAATCTAATGCACTTTTATTACCCATTATACGCAGTCATATATGTGGTTATATACATAACCAATACATAATTACTGTTTGATCAATCTTCAATAACGTCCGATTTTATGTAATATTCAATTGAAAATATATGATCTAATATAAATTCATTCTCACCATTTAAATCCCAGAATTAATAAAATCTAATGAATTTATCGTATAATATGCTATGTGATAAAATTGTTGCATGCCATATATATACGTTTTTTTGTATGTATATGTGTTATTATGACGATAAGCATGTTATGCTTAAGTCGAATAAATATTCTGTTCTGTTCTTAAAAATAAATGGTTTAAAACTGTGTGATCATATGTTAGTAAAAAAAGACGATAAAAACGTGTATACATAATAATGAAATGGTTTTCATTAGTGGCAGCTTGGAGTAAGATTAAAATAATAAAAAATATGTTGTTTAACGATTGTCCGTTCCATGTCTTAATTCAACATTTGCAATTTGAAATTCAACATTTGCAATTTATTGGTATCTAGGAAAACATAAATGGCTGTTTGTATACTTTTCCAACAAAGCAGTTTTAATACATTCTGAAATGTGTAAAAAAAAAACTAAAAAAAAATGTGGTCACGTTGGGGTTTAAACCCATGACAGAAAAAATGCCTAAAACCTGATTAGGCAATTGCGCTATGTATTATTCAACATTATTCAATGGAGGTTTCCATTTGGAATGTATATCCTTAAAGACGCACATACATAAGTTTACATTGAAAGTGAAACATACAAAATAATATGGGTCAGCAGGTATGAATCAATTTTGTTAATGTTATATTTAAATTGTAAATTGGAGACTCATTTACAATATTTCTCCAGGTGTGTTTGTATTGATCTTTTAGTGATATCTCAACAACATGATTTAAGAAAAAATATTTTGTACCGTATTTAGTGCTAATTTTCTTTTAATCCTCAACACAAAAAACACTCGATAATATATCTGTTGAGTTGTGCATAAATAAATTGCCCGACTGGTTTTAATTGTTTAGAACAAAAGTTACGTGAAATAAATATATGGGTTTACATGAGAAAATGTCTCTTTTATCTGTTAAAAAACAACAAACAATTCCAAGACATCTTTGATAGATGCTTAAAATAAAATTCATACGCAACTCAAAATGCGCTTGAATTATGAAAGTTAAAGATGAAAGAATTTTTTAGCCCATATAAGCCGTATTTGGCTTATGCAATGATTTCATGGTTGAAATAATTTTGTTTTCACTAGATCTCACATTTCAGTGACCGAAATAGTTTATATATAACTAAAGGCTTACAAACGACAACAATGGTGTAAGATGAAGGTTTCGTTTAGAAACCATGGTTTTTAGGCCTATGGTCGGTTCATTTCACCTGTCAAGCAGTGTAAGGGGCAGTTAACACGTACCCAACTATGCGTCATCGGAAAGGTGTAGTGTAGCCTTGCAGGTAAGGCACAGGTTTTTAAGAACTACTTTTAGGTGTAAATATATTCATTCGCACCTGAAAGGTAAAGAATATAGTCCGTGAATAAATACCAAATCAGTCCCTTTTTATTGACAAACAAAATCCACCTTACCGTACGATTTTCTCTATCTTGTTTGTTTTGATTGATTGACGAAATTAAGATAAGATGCATGTGTTATATTTGCAAAACATGTAAACAAATTTCGGATAGCGTCGGTACACAGGAAATCAGAAAGGTGCAACTAAGAGGGATATTTGTGTTGAGGAAACTCGGCATTAAAACTGTTCTAAAGTCCCGTTTTTGTACATGGTAAATAAGTTTTATTAATTTGCAATTGTAAACATATATTTTGGAAAACGTCAACGCATTTAGTGGCGGAAAATCTGGGGCTCGATATCCGAAAATGTTGACAAGATGGCGGAAATTGATTTCTTGCAAATTTCTGAGAAATCGGCATTTTTTTCATCAAAAAATTATGTCCTTTTTGTGAACTTTCATTTACTAATACATATAATGAACTATGCACATATATGTACCTTCATACTGGCTTCTGTTTCTAAACATTATTGAGTAATATGTCTAGTTTTAATCATAATAAATAAAATCGCATGAGAAGGATCATAGCATGTGATGGGAAAAATCAGCCACCACTTTGCTCAGATGGATAGAGCACTGTGCTAGTGATAGAGCCGGGGCAAATTCGAGCCCCACACCAGGCTCACTTTCTTCCAGGTTTTCTTTAATAATGACAGTGGTTAATGACAAGAGTGCTGTAACAGTCTGCTGTAGGCGGCGGATAAGTGTAATGGTCCGCTGTAGGCGGTTATAGATGGAATTATGTTCGTAATACATATGTTAATATGTATGTTAATATGCAAATTAGCATAGCCTGGGTTCTGTGTGAATTTAGAGAATTTACTGTATATAAAAACCAGCGGTCCTCTTCAGGGTTGAGCATGCTTTTCCCTAAAGGTATCTGTTGGTGTTTGTTTTGATGTAGCATGTACAAATGGTGGCAGCGGTGGGATATTGACAACTGCTGGAACGGAGTTGCCTAACCCATAAGATTCCCAGACCAAGACTCGGGACGAGTCTTTTCAGAGGGGAAAGTAGTGTAAAGGTCCGCTGTATCGGCGGATTAGTGAAACGGTTTGCTGTGGGTGGCGAATGTGCATTCTTAGTATAACATTCTGTTATAGACGGTAGTACGTCCATAGTATGTATGTTAATATGCAAATTAGCAAAGCCTGGGTTCTGTGTGGATAGAGAATTTACTGTTTATAAAGACCAGTGGACCCCTTTAGGATCGAGCATGCTTTTCCCTGAAGGGATCTGTTGGTGTTTGTTTAACGTTGCATGGGTTAATGGGGGAGGAGTGAATAGTGTTAGAAACAGCTGCTCAGTTGGTTAGACCACTGGGCTAGTGTTCCTGCATTCGTGGGTTTAAGCCACACACTGGGAGCACTTTTTCTTACCATGTTTACTTCAGTATTTATTCGAGTATGTTATGTTTTATGTGTGAAGGGTATTTAAATAATAGGATCACAAAGTAGTTTTCAATTAAATGGTCACCACTAATCCTGCTTATTAATTTTAGGATAAGGAAGGTATTTATGACAGCCGTGCAGGGATTCAGCTTGAGCCAGTGTACTTACTGGTATAATGATTTGACACTTTTGTATTCTGTATTTACATGCTGAACATGAAGTGTTCTGAATCAGTTGATTAAGTTAATTAAGCATGGTTAACCTTTTGTCAGCACTCTTGACATGAGTAAAAAGTCATGCATGCCTAGATCAGCAAAATAATATTAAAGAGGCCAGAGTTCAGCAGTTAAGCTTTGGATTCCAGTTTGAGAGGTCTGAAGGGATATGTGGATAGGACCCCAGATATTTTGTGATCTCCAATTGACTGCCCTAGCCAAGAGATGTAGACAGCACTTGCTTTCTCTCATCAAGCTGGAGTTGAAAATAGTACCAACAGCTTCCCTGTCTGGCGCTTGAAACTGGAAATCTTGCAAAATTGTATTTGGTTCTAGTCAAAACAAAAGCAATGTCACCTATATACTGGCTATTTACACCAAGCACATTGATGAACAAATGTGTGTACTCAAAAGGGTTATAATCTCTCTGTCTTCAGCTCTACAATCTCTTCAGAAAATCTTCCACTGTAGCACATGACATGACATTGCTTAAAGACCCCTAGATTAGTTCTTGACCAGCAGGGGGGAATTTAGATAAATAATTTTGCAATATATATTATGTAATAATTCTCTCCTGAGGATGTACTATTGAAGTGTTTCGAAACCCCTAGCCTATGTAAGATAAATTGTTTGGCCTTGGCCTGACACAACTTGAAATCTTTTGCACATTATTTAATCTTAGCCAGTTATAGCTATTTCTTCACAGTTTATCCTTATAAAAAAAATACATCATTCTCATCATCATCATCATCACCACCACCACCACCATGAATCATCAACATCATTATAATAGTCAAATTTAACTGATGACATTCAAAGACAAAACAGCAATGGTACACTAACATTAAAAAGTGATGTAGAGTAGTAATGAAAGCTATTTGAACATTTCAACTTGCATTACTAATGTTGAAGATGCATCTGCAAGTACTTTTAAACTTTGGTACAATAACATAAGAAATAAAAATTCTAAGAGAGTAAATATGGTACAGTATGTATACACCAGCAAATGTGCTTTCTAAGTAAATATGGTACTAATGTATATTCTAAGGAAAAAAGGTACTGTAACATAAAAATATTCTAAGCAAGAAAATATGGTACGACAACACACTACAACAAGTTAAATTGGTACAATACGGTAATATAAAAATATTCTAATGACATAAATCTGGTACCATACAGAAATAAGAGTATATTTTAAATAAATTGTAATAAATAAAAATAATGAGCAATGTCTCAATAATACGATGATGTACATGTATGATGGTGGTGATGAAATGAAAAATTATCAATGACAATAAATATGAACATATGGACCTCTACCTCTATTCTCTCTTGAAATAAAAAAACTATATACAAGAATACACCTCTGTGAATGTCTAGCTGTTACCATGGGAACAAAGAATGCAGAAAATATCACACAAATTGAGATAATCAGAAAGATGGTGAGGCTCACTTTGTAGATCAGGAGAAACACACATACCCAGGTTAATGGTATAGACGGGCTTCCTCCCCTCAGCTAGCAGTTAATTTGTGTTTGTAGTTTAAAATGTGAACATCTTTGCTTGGAATTTTATATGAAATCTGTGGATTGGATTTACAATTTTAGTGTTTTTTTAGTAACAGCAGTTGCGACTTATCAAAGTGAGTTTACTTATATACCCTCATTAAGATATTTAAAAAAAAAATGAAAACTAATTTCATGTTGTTATCAGGTTATTTTGCTTTAGTTGTGTGAACAAGGTCATTATGTCCCATGACATATTACAATGTGATCCAGTCAGGATTTAAAAAGGGCAGGAGGATAAAGGGCAGGTTTGGAAAATCAAAGCGCTGTACTTCACAAACAGCAAAGTGGCAAGACAGGGAGGCATGGAAGGGTGATTTGGGGCTCCTCCTCAATTTTTTTAAGATTGTTTAACCCAGACTAATTCATTTTCCTTCATGTATGATCTAAAATAGATTATCATTCATTTTTAGTTTCAATTCTGGTGTTCCCATCATTTATTGATGTGTGGTTTGTTTGTAGCGTTTTTACATGTATTTGTGTCTCTCATTCAGTGTCGTTTAGTCCATTTCATACACAAAAGCAGAAAGCCTCTAAATAGGGTTGATATTTTTCGGCTACTGGTAGTTTTCATTTAATTATTGTCCTTGTAGTTTCCATTATACATGTATTATTTATGCAAGAAAACTAAACTCAATTGATGTTTCATTGTTGGTATTGACATTTAATAGATTCTGCTAATGGAAAACCGAAATATGTAATATAACTTGAATATAATAGTTTTAATTAATTTCTACCTATATTATTATTATATTATATATAACTTTTTGGTTCCGTAACTAAATAATACAATAGTAATAAATTTTTACCCTTAGAATGGATTTTGAATTTGTGTAGCGTTCTGCTTTACAGACATTTAAATTGATATCAAAATTGGCTTACAAGGCCGTCTGAGTTATACTTAGTCATTTGTGAGCAAGCGTTGGAGCGAGAAATATGTACATATTTGTATAGACAATTATGATTTTCATGCAAGTCAGCTGTCTATTGGTGCAAATACAAATAAAACATTAAAGTTAACAAGGTTGACTACGAAAATATTTTGATTGTGAATTTACTGAAGACTGCGTAATAGCTGTATATTGGTATTTTAAATAAATAGATTTAAGAATAAGCAGCTGAAATAAGTTTTTACCTCCCTTTGCAGTGAAGGTTAAACCCAATATTACGGTGGGGAAGCATATTGATTTTGCATATTGAACAGTGTGACTCACTGCGGCATAAGCAGAGGCTGTGGGTAATTATTATTACAGAGTCGGTCTGCAAAACCAGAAGAACCCAGATGGAATTTATTTATTGAGATCAACAATGTGAGTGTTTCAGTGTGGCTGGGCCTTTTCATATCTACATCTCTAGCCAAAGGTGGAGTTTTCTTATCAGATGAATTCACAGGGTGAAGCAAATATTACTTCTCTCTCTGTGTAGGGTTAAACATTACCTGACAGTTGGGCGAATAACTCAATTCCTGCGTTTATTTTTTGGAATGAGAAAAAATCAAACTGGATTATATGCGGAAATTTTAACATCTTTTTCATGATAATGTGGATTTAATACATAAATACACCCAACAGATTGATGTTTGCTCTTGTATTAAGTTTGACTTTGATGAATCATTTTGGAATATTTGTTTGTGTTTGAATATACTGCTCCTCGATTCAGTTGTGCAGATATTATGTGCAGTGTTATTTAGCTAGGATATTTAATAATTTATTACAAGCAGGTAGTTGTGTGGGAATGCCAAACAGTGTTAACTAGTTGTTACCTGTAAGGACTTACGTTTTCTCCCTTTGGAGTTGTGATGTTTAGCTAGTTTTGTATTCAACTTCCGAAACAGGTATTTTTTCAAAGAGTTTATAATTATTATTTACTGTTTTAATTATGAGATAGAATCAGAGCTACAGATAAGGGTCGTAATTGACATAATATGCTTTGAAATGCACCAATAATGACATCAAATTAAACATCTCATTATGAACATGGATTGTCTACTATTACTACATTCTATTTAGGACCAATTCTAGAACAACCACTTCGACTAAATTGAAGACAGCGCTTAATATGTTTTGCAGACAATTGGAACACCTCAGCCATTTTCCATCAAAAAGAATCTGGTGCATTCGGACAGTTTACAAACTCAGAATTCTTCACATTTAACTGCCTGATCTACTTAAAGGATCTTGCTCTTAGGAATCTTTATTATTAATGCTATAATATCTCACTGGGAACCAATTTGAACCTAATAATACACATTACATGTTAAAATCTACAATTAATTAATATTTTTGAATAATAAGTGTATTGATGTTTAGGCATACATCCCAGGTTGTTTCCAATGGGAAATTGCTGAGGAGTTCTGTATGGCTCTCCAGAATGATTATTGCCTTAGTACTGGATATTATAAACACGATACTATGTGTTACATAGTTATACTGGTTATTATTTAAATTCACATGTTTTGTGGGACGTTTGATTGAACCCTTTTTTGATAAAAAATCTTTGGTTTCTTTTAATAGTGTTCAGGGATGTTAAAAAATATTAACATTAAATAAGTATATACTTTTAAAGCAACCTTCCGCTGCTGATAATGCCACCTATGGAATAATTCAACATTAACATATAAGGTTGCATCATGCACGATTGTGTTCCTTTTTGGACATAAAAGCTCTTAACATATTTAAGTGTATTATCAAGTAAAACTAAAGCAGTGAGCATACAGAAAATTGTTTTGTTTTACTGCTCACATTGGCTGGCTTCTCACAATTATCAAAAAAGTACTTTAAACCTACATGTAGTTGCCTGGCTTGTTATTGTCAAAGTTTCAGATAAAGTTTACATATAAACAGCTAAAATGTCTCATATTGGTATTGTAAGGTTTAAGTTAAATTACCTTGTTTAACAATTTTGGCTATAGCAGTCATCAAAATTTGGCCTTTAAATTCACAAGCCAAAATACTAACATTTTCTACATGGCTGAAGAAACTGAAATGAACCAGGCTTTAATAATTTAGATATTGAGCAAGCCTGGCAAAAAATAACCAGAGCAGGGCTTATGCATGCTTGTTTTAATTTCAACCATTGAAATATAATTTAGACTTGGGTATGAAAACATCTTCATGTATATGAACCCGAGTCTCTTTGGTAAGGCTTTGTGGCAGATCTGTGATCTAGTGGTAACATACTTGACTTTCAATCCAGGGGTGGCAGGTTTGATTCCCCTCATCAGCACTATAAATACTTATTGTCTTCTGCAAGGGACCTTAAATGGGGTCCCGTGTGACAGTGCTATACACTGGTGCATGTCAAAGAACCAGGGTAGCTCTTACCAGGTTTACATTCTGTCTTTGCTCTATGCTCCAAAAACATGAAATAACAAACAATCTTATCGGAGCACTCACAGAATGGGCAAGACCCGAGTGCGAGTATTAATCGGCTTACACACACATTTTGTATAGCTGTTTGCTCATATAATTTCAGGTAACAGGTGGCGGTAGGGTGCCACAATGACGGAAGTAGAGATCATGCCCCAAACTGGGGTGCGCTGGGAGTCTGGCCAGATGGAAGATGACTTTGAAGGGGGAAATAACTCCGCTAAACTGTTTGAACGTTCCAGAATTAAAGCTTTAGCTGGTAAGTTCCCTCTTTGTCAATTGTTATATTTGATCCAGAGAAAAATAGTTGAAGATGCTTTACAAGATTTTAAAAATAAAAACAGGGTGCTTGTGCAGATTTGAAATTTTGAATAAAATTAACATCTGGGGGCCGTTTCAAAAAATTATTTTAGTTGTAATGTCACATTGATGCTTGATATTTCCTTTGTGTTCATTTAATACTGGCTGAAGTTTAATTTACTCAAATTTGAAGCTTCATAACATTAATATGACCCAAAGATGTTTTCAAATTTTTACTTTAATCGACTAAGATCTTTATTGAAATGGCCCCCTGCCCTGGTGCATAAAATTTCAGCACTGTTTCCCCAGTATTGTTAACCACTCTGCTTTGGGGCCTAAGTTTTGTAAAAGAAGAAAAGGTGTTTTCTTTGGACAGGAGCAAAGGGCGATAAAATCTGAACCATGCATGTTATCTGGCATGAGAAAGACAATGAATATGCTTAAGTCACATACCTCCTTATATGCATTACGACCTCGATCCTGGTTAATCATGTCTGTCATAAACAGTCCACTGCATCTTTTTGTCAACACATTGTAGTTTGTATTGAAAGTGTGCCCTTGTTTCTTCAGTCTTCATAAAATAGTCCATGTATACTGTTACAGTTAATTATATATGATTCCATTTGTAACTGTTTTTGCATTCAAACCTGTCCAAGTGTTCAGGCACGCACATTTTATCAAGTCCATCAGCGGCGTGACACAATTTCCAGTTGAGGCTCAAGTTGTCGAGATTTCTATGGCTTGTATTTATAGTCCCGTGGTTCCTACTTGTGCTGTCCTAGTTGTCAGCAGTTTATATCAATTATAATATTAATTAGAATATATGATTGTCGGTTCACTACATTTGCATTGTAGAAGTTGAATCTTGTATCGGATTACCTTTTTTCTTATTTTAGTGTTTAATGATATAGTTTTAAGTGACAGTGCTATCTCATTTCATGTATATCCTTTCTTGAGTTAAAACTATGAAACTAAAGTTATGATTTTTTGATAGTGAAGATAACATAACGTTTGTATGACGGGCAAATACTTGTTATTTTTCATAAAGATTAATTTGTCAAGTGGAGAAATGGGACACGTCTTGAAGTATAGAGGAAATGTGTTAAGATTGTCGTAAGAAGTTACGGAAATTGGTTTAAAACGTTGTGTGCAGCTATATATGTCTTTATATGTGAAGTTGGTGTTGTATAATTAATCATTTGTGCAATATTGATACTGGAAATAAGATGGAGAATGGTGTAGAAATGAGGTCGGAGATGAGACCTACAAGGTCCGAGTTGCAATCCTTCCCGTCCGTGGATTCCCAGGACAGATATTTCAAAACTGATACACGGGCCGAGGTGCGATCTTTCCCTACAGCGGAATCAAGCGAAAGATACTTTAAAACAAAAATTAAACAGCTTGCAGGTACAAATATTGTAGTTTTCTTTTTAAATTGAGCTATTTGCATTTCATCATTTCTTCATTCACCTGATGTATGCGTCACGTGTCAAAGTGGTTTATCTTTAAAAAGATCTTTTTTCTTTACAAATGTGTTACGAGCATTTACAAATCTGTTCATTGTTGACAGCTTGACCGAACTGAACAATTACAA
Source organism: Mya arenaria (assembly GCF_026914265.1). NCBI lineage: Eukaryota > Metazoa > Mollusca > Bivalvia > Myida > Myidae > Mya > Mya arenaria. Next base: position 38,294,681 of record NC_069132.1, read on the forward strand.
ATTGTTGGCATATGTGATCATTTTGTAGCAGATTAGTTTACTTAAAAGGCAAATAAGAGCCAAAACTCAAGGACATTGCCTGTTTAAGCCGTTTAGGAGATTTCAACGACACACATGGTCTAGCTGATACCCCGACTTAGAGCTATAGCAAACACTTCACTAAATGCTCAGGTCCTTCACTTAAGTCAATAATTTTGATGAATTTGCTTGTAATAATTGCTGTAAGACAAGGTTTTTCATTTAGTTAAACCAAAAATTATATTTTTGGGCACGCTTTTCTATATCCCCTTATAACGTGGGAGTCAGTGGCTTATATTTCGTCTTCATTTTTCTGTCCAATATTTTCATTTATTTGGCAGGTTCTCCCCACATTTGTAAAGGTGTGTTGAGGTATTAACATAACAGCAAGAATAAACTTTGATCAGAAGATATGATCTAAATCCAGGATTCCAAATTTTAGATGTCAACATTGCTATATGTACAACTAATTACTTAATCCATTTTTGTGAAATTCAGTGGTCAAAATTAGTACAAGTATTGTAAAACATTTTCAGGGCCTGCTCAAAATTTGAATTTTATATGTTTGAGTTCATTTAAGCACTTGTGTAAGAATTTGGGCTTGTTCATCTTTGATTAATAGTTCAACTTACATACCAGATAGATTGCAAGAATGCTTACTGCTCTTTTATCATTGAAGGGTCCTGTGTCACATTCTCTGCCTCTCATGTTTTGTTGTGTGTCTGTTTAACCATAAGAAAGTCATAAGAATGTCATGTATTTTATAGAGCAAGTTGAACAGTCAGTAATTATATAAACCTTCCAACTGTTGCCAAATGTGACATGTATACTTGGCTTAGTGTGGGCCTGATATTTGAATGATTTATTTGCTTTAAAAAGCCCGTTGATCACTCTCCAGTTCATTAGGTAAAGAAAATGCACCTGCGGAGTCTTATTCAATTAAATCTTGACTTGAATTACAATCACAATACTTTAAAGTAAGCATGTTTAAGATTTGACCTTATACATTGTCTGATTTAAAGGCTATTTTAAGACTTCATTTATTATATTAAATTCAGTGTGTGTGTGTGTGGGGGGGGGGTTCAGCCCTTTTTTGGGGGCCAAAATTCAGTCCCATTCCCCTCCTGAAAAAGTATATTATTTTCTCATATCCAGGTAAAACTATCCCCTTTAATTTGAAGGGGCATAATGATTGAAGACTCCAAGCTTAACATTTATCAAATGTATCAAACAAGTGCCATTCATGATTATGTTGATAGGTTTGTTGAATAATAGGCTTGAAAACAAGAAGTTTTTTCCTCTTTCAAAGGGCCCTTACGCCATTCCCTTAAAAGTGGAAAAAAACACTGAAAGTATGACAGTTATCAAAATGATAAAAAATGTTTATGCCATGCTCAGAAATAGGAATTCGGGCATGTTCATTTCAAAGTCTAATCTTGTTGAATAGTAACAGAACAACTGATTTAGATTTCAAGATTAATATTTTTTTCAGAAAAAAATCTTCCAAATTGAATTTCGACACAAAAATATTCAAGTAGCTGAAGACATTGTTTCACTGAAGCGCTCCTTTGTTGCTCGTGTGAAAACCACATTCCCCTTGTTGCAGACTGCAGTAAAGCTATTAATACGGTCTCGTCTGAGAGTAGCTTAAGACATGTTAACCTTTTACAGGCATCTTTGGAGACAGATAGTGGCGCTGTATCAATTCTATAATGGAACTAGCGAATGAACACTCACCATTGATTTCCTGTTTGCTGATCTGCAGGAGCTGCCTTGCCTTCTATGATAAATCAACGTTAGCCGTATAGGCATACCATTTAAAACGAAGAATATTTTTTAATTACCTGTCAGTATTTCTATTGTCATATTGCAGTTTTTGACGGCATTGGCATTTTGTATTTTTGTGTATACTTGCGCGCCTTAGGCCAATATAAATATTTTAATAGGGGCGGGGGGGGGGGGGGGGGGACTATATACATATGTTTTAGACAAGCCACAAACACATTTGTAACCCATCGACATCGTAGGTATGAATAAACAGTCAGTACCGGACCATTATGCAAATACAGATCCTAGTTCAGCATTTTCATTTGAGTCCATAAAATTTAAGGGGCTGCAGAAAAAAGTGGGGGCGGGCGGTAAAAATAAAATTTCCATTCTCCAGGATATAAAATCTCAAAATTATGTGTTCAATAGCCAATTAAGTTTATGTTAGAGTCAACTTTAGAAAATATTGCCAAATGAGAGAGTGAGAACCCTATTTACATTGAAGTTCTTCATTCTGGGATCAACCTTTTTCAGTCAGAACTCTTAATTATACCTTAATTCTTAATCTTACTGGAAAGTTTTGCCATATTGTAAGTATTGTGTATGTGTTCTGTCATTGCTCAACCATGTAATCATTGATTTGTAAGGCAAGGTTACTCACTGCATTATTCACGCTGTCTTGAACCTGGCATTAATTTAGAGGCCTCAGCTGTTTCAGGTTGTTTTTTTGTATAATCTGTTTTCTGCCTGTTATGTTTAACATTCCTGGGTATCAAATAAGGTTTCTGTCTCACTTTCCCATTAATTGTATTCATTTGGTTCAATGTATGACTGTGTCTTCATTTGGTTCAATGTATGACTGTGTCTTCATTTGGTTCAATGGATGACTCACAGTGTATTATTTTGGTTCAATGTATGACTGTGTCTTCATTTGGTTCAATGTATGACTGTGTCTTCATTTGGTTTAATGTATGACTGTGTCTTCATTTGGTTCAATTTATGACTGTGTCTTCATTTGGTTCAATGTATGACTGTGTCTTCATTTGGTTCAATGTATGACTGTGTCTTCATTTGGTTCAATGTATGACTGTGTCTTCAATCTTGGTTCAATGAATGACTGTGTCTTCAATCATGGTTCAATGTATGATGGTGTCATCAATCTTGTTTCAATGTATGACTGTGTCTTCATTTGGATCAAAATGAAAATTGTAGGCATACATGATTTTGTGTAACTTAGCAAATTTGCTTATGAAAATTTATGGTCTAATATTTTACGTATGTGACTTATATTAAAACATAAAGACAGCAGTGGCCAACATTCAGACAAGCACTGAACGCACGCCCTTCACCGGTAAAATGTTCTCTGGTCATGCCCAAATACTTGATATTGTATATAGCAGATTTGCCAGAACTTATGTAAGAATTTGACCCTGTTCATCCATTAGTCTTACTTTCATGAGTGGGGCAGGTCTGAGGTCAGCTGTCGCTCCATTTTGTCTTTCAACAATCCATTAATGTAAATGCAGTCCCATCACTCATTAATGTTACTGCATAATGAGATAATGTGTTTCATTTCCCCTGATTATGATTCCAATGATTTCCTTGCAGAATATGTATAATTTCTCCTGATAATATTTCTAATCATAGCCATGCAGCAGATATAGCCACAAGGTATAAACATCCTACTGACTGTTTGTGTTTGATAATTGCTAGCAGATTGCTGCCATGGTTTAATTACAGAGATAGGAAGAGCTCCTGAACAACTCATTGATCTTGTGTTTAAAGTGACCACTCAAGAATGATCAGGCCTGATATATATATAATTCATTTGAATGATATTTGTAACCACTGTCTCCACGCTATCTAATATTATATACTATGTTTATACTATCTATGTACATTTTGTGTTTTGTTAAAACCTTGTTAGCATAAATAAGTATACATGTATTCATATATATTGTGACCAACGTGGGATTGACAGAATATGACATTATAAGGACCGGCCAGTTAGCCAACGAAGGCGTTTATGGACCGAGGCGTTAGCCGAGGGCCATTCACCTCCGGGGGCTGACTGACCGGTCCTTATAATGTCCTTATAATGTCATATGGCCCGAAGTGGTGTTTTATATTCTTATATTATACCGAACACTTTTCATTACAATTTAATATTTTTAGAGCGATTTAAATGTGTTTTATTGAACAAAGCTAATAATGTATACTTGCGACAAGTTTTTGCCGTTGTGAAAATAGCAAGCCGCTCTTACCAGTTGTATGACGTCAGTGGTCCATATTACACTTTTGGCGAGGTCCGGACTGGCCAAAAATATAATATGGACCGCTGACGTCATTAAACTAGATTTACATCGAAATACAGTGATATATATACAGACCAATCGAGTTTATATATACAAAGAAGGGACAAATTTATGTGAGGTATAATATTATTTTATATAGTATGAATTCCATTGATGTATGCTCATGGACCTATGACCTTTATGCATTTATGCACCAGCCAATTGCAACTATGCCCCCAGATTCAGGGGTATACCAGGGACAGCCGGGGAAATGGGCCGTGTTTTTACCTTCCAGGTGGCCCCGCAGTGCCAGGTGAATGCGGTGGTTTTATCTTCGCACCAAATATATTGGGAAATTGGCCATACTTAGGGTCCCTGGGGTGTAGGGGCATTTGGCGGGGGGTTAACCAGCAGTTAGTCCCCCCAGGGGCGGGATTTCACCCGGGCTTGGCTGGACCGAAAGTCAAAGTCCCCGCTATTCCCCGGACCTGCGGGGGCCGTGGTTACAATTGACTGGTGCAATAAATAAACGATAAACTATATATAAACACTCCTGATCTTTTACCAGGAATAGAAATTCCATTGTAAGAAGCATTATAAGTTGCTCTCACAAAGTGCATCATGTGAAAGCAAAAAATGACATTAAATGGCCTCCTACCAGGATTAGAAATTGCATTTGTAAGCTCTCACAAAGTGAACGCAAAAAGGTTCCAAATGGCATTAAAGAAAGAAGGTGGCTTATACCCTAGCGGAGAGAGTTACAAATGAGTTTTGGAGAAGTATTGACAATTGGAGATTTTGTAGCAATTCCTTTCTCTGTTAGGTCCCTAGAAAGATTTTAAAAGTTCTGTCAGGTTGGTGAAAGTTGTTGCAAATTTTTGGCTATTAAAATTTTGTTTCTAGACAAGTTTGACTGTTGAGAGAGACTGTTACCAAATCTATTTGGTCCATGAGAAGCAGTCACTAGTTTTAGTTCCAGCCTGACAGTCAGGTGGTGAAATCTGCTGCACATTTTTAGCTTCATTTCTATTTGTATTTCTAGACTTAATATGGAGCAGTTTCACAGTTTTAGGGAAACTTCTACCAAATCCATTCTATTTGGTTCATTGGAAGTCCCTTCTAGGTCAATACTGGTGTGAAAATTGTAGTGAAATCTGTGACATATTTAAACCTATATATATATATATGTACAGTAAAAATTGCATTTTATGGAAAAATTTGACAGTGTGGGTAAACTTCTACCAAATCCATTTTGATTGGTCCTGTGAACCCGTTACTAGTTTTAGTTATTGCCAGATAGTTGTCATGGAATCTATTGCAAAATTAAGCTACAGATGTTTGAATTAGCCACTTGTTTTGGTGATACTAAGGCTGGCCTGAGGGATGTTACCCAGAATATCGTCACATGCTCTTAATTGGGTTTCAGCTCTGGTGGATTGTACTGGAACTAAGTCTCTTGGGCACTCTGCATTGATCTGTTAATGGCCAACCTCGACTCTTGTTCAATTGTTTATGAAGGCCTTTGATGTGGTATGATTCCAGAGCTTTTTTTGTGACCTGGTTCCATTTTGTGTCATTTTATGGGTGTATAAAAATCTGGTTGAAATACATTCTCCCTTTGAATGTTTGCTCTGTTTATTTTCCTGAATGCTTTATGGTCATTATCATCATAAAACCACTCTGTAAGGCCTTTGGTCTGAGCTGCAATGTTTATAATGCTTTAAAAAGTGGAATTGGTGACTCCACATCTCCAAAGAGGTCATGGATTGGAGTCTATCCAGATGCATATTCTCATGGCCTATTAAAACAGACACCAGTAGAAGATCAGAGTGATTTTATTAGGTTACAGGAGCTATAATAAAAATATTAATCAGGCTAAATAAATGGGCACTAACTATCTGAATACAAAGTTGCTCCTTTTGCCAGGTAAACAACCCTTGTCCTTTTTACTTTCAGATGAGAGAGAGTCTGTTCAGAAGAAGACCTTTCAGAAATGGGTAAACTCCCACCTCGCGCGTATCGGGTGCCGCATAAATGACCTCTACATTGACCTAAGGGATGGCAAGATGCTTATGAAGCTGCTGGAAATCCTCTCCGGAGAAAGACTGGTAAGACAAGTTCCATATTCTAAAAAGAATATATAAGGTTGTGTTTTAAACAAATTTTAAGTCCATAGATTCATAAAAGGCTTATCAGCCTTCTATTTTTAGGTCTACCAATTTTCCGCAGTGGCAGCATGCAAAAACCCAACTGTTTCAAGATATTCACATGAAACACATGTTAACAGGTTATTAGTGACAATATGTTAAGCATGGCCCATAACTCTGGCTTTAATAATGGTCAAGTAATGCGCCCTTGACCAACGGAGAAAATGAGATGAGCGTTGGCCCCATTTTGCGTTGCTCTTGTTTCATATTTTGATAATCAAAGTTCAAAGTTTGCACCATGACAACGACTCAATATATTACATTAAATGTAGGCGATACATAAAATATACATGAATATTAAAAATATATATATATATGTAAGTTTTTGTCCCAAAATACTTTTTTGGGGTTTCCTGGGCCCAAACTTTGAGTGGTGAATAGGATATAAGGTTTGTTTTACTTCCTAATTCAGTAATTTAAATCTTCCTTTGTAATTCAGTAACGAAAACAAAACTATGCTTTTGACCATTTGAAAAGCTAAACACCTTTCCAGCCATGCATATTTTTTATGAGTCTGTCAGGTTATTATAGTAACATAAGATGCAATCAAAGACTGGAATATTGAACTTTTTTACTAACTCAACTTATGCATTGATCATTAATGAAGACCGGATGTGCTTATAATGCTTACATGTTCATATCCATAATACAATTACCAGCAGCTGTGCTTGTTTCAAAATCTTTGCTTAAGTCAGTTTTCTCATGGAAAATAAGACTCTATTATAAGAAAAGTGGGGGAGACCAAAAAACCTACCTGTTTAATGGCTATAAATATGAGAAAAGAAACTAGCTTTTGTCAACAACTGTTCAAGGTTTAATGTATGAATCATGCTTTTGATAAAATAGGACTTCAACATTTGTTTAAATGCTTGTAATGACCTAACTTACGCCTTAACATTTTGATTAACATAGAAATATGGTTCATTTTCATGTTATATTAAAGAGTACTACTACCAGTTTAAATGTTATTGTGAAGCTATTTTCAAAAAAACTTAAAGTTTTGAATTGCGTGACTCAGTGGTTTTCTGACATTGACAGGTATCGCACAAATTTAAATCATTGAAATTACGTCCAAGGTCGAACATACGGTCTTATACAAAATGCCTGACATTGAAAAGAAATCTGCTGTTTTAAGGCCTATCAATGAAGTGCAAATAAAAATAGAAAGCATGTGATTACACTGTAACTGCATTGCATACATGGTTATAATAAATCAACGAGAGATGAAAACAAATAAAACTCGAGAGGCCGCGCTCAATAAAACTGCTTGAGGTGGATGAATTTGGTGATGGTTGAAAATTTGTACATTGGGAATGTTTTGAAATCAATAATATCATTCATATTTCATGAAGAGATTGATAACATGATTAAGGGAAGAAATATTATGTAAATTAAGGAAAAAATGGGATGTAATAAAAGCGTGGGCTAACTGGTTGGGTTAATACTGTTATGATGTTCACCCTCTCCAAACAGTAATTTATAAAATAGTTATCTCAGTTTAGTTAAATCTACTGCTTTAGGTGTAAACCTGAGGATCATTGGGTCGAGATTTTATCGTAATTTGACAAAATTCTTGATTTTAAACAAATTTAGCATAAACCTTGTGTGCAAAAACCAAACCAGATCTGAAAGACCTAAAGTACATTAATTTTGATAAAATATTGTACATTATTTCATCGCTTATCGTCTTGGTTTTAAGTTGAGTAGTTTGAAATGCTAGAAATACATGTATACATTTTATATTGCATGGCTGATGACTTAACGTGATCCTTTCAAAGTATTAAAAAACAACAATATTTATTCACCATTCAATAGCAGGGACTTTGACTTTCGGTTCAGCCAATTCCGGGTAAAATCACCATGCAGCAAGAACAAACTGCTGGTAAAATCCTACCCAAATGCCCCCGCACCCCAGGGACATCCTAGGTAAGGCCCATGCCCCGCTATTTTTGGCACGAAAACAAAATCGCTGCATTCACACTGCACTGTGGGGCCACCTTGACGGTAAAGACATGGCCCATTTCCCCAGCTATCCCCTGTATACCCCTGGACCTTTGGGGGGGGGGGGGCGTGGTTACATTAGGGTTAGTACATATGTGTTGCAGCCAATGGATGTATTCTGGCAGAATCATCTAGAAAGGTTCTGACGGAATCATGTAGAATGGTTCTGGTAAAGACGACTGATTTAGTCATTACTTGGTTTTATTATGTGGGTTATACAGCAGTTAGCACATGTGCACATGCGCTGGTGAGTATAAAAACACTAAGAAAGTAATGATTTATTTTTGCGTTAGCAAACAATGAAATCAGCAGCCAAGCAGCACCCTGCTAATGCCGGAGTTAAGCATTAAATAAAGTAAAAATAATAATTACTTTTTCCATACTTTGAAATAAAAACTATAAATGTTAACTGAATGTTGTAGTTGAACATTATTCACTTAATAAATTATGATGTAAGGCAACCATGAAATATAACAATAATATTTGTGAAAGCTGCTGGCTGTCATTTGATATGTGAACGAAGCTTATTTTATAGAAAGAAAACAGTTTAATCCCTTCCTTATGCAGATAAGTAATGTTTTTGGTGTATTCATTGCTTATGTACCGCAATAAATACAGTTTAAGAGCAAGGGGCTGCAGAAAAGGGACAAGGGCGCTTAAAATGATAAGGGCTCATTGCATTAAGCTGTGAAGGTCACGAAATTGTTTAAAATCAACAAAAATGTTGAAATTTGTTTTATTGCTGTACCGAAGTTTAAGGTTTGAATAGCCAAATATTAATTTGCATGTATATAAATATAATATAAGAAGCTTTGAAACAAAAAGCTTTGAAACAAAATTTTTATTACTTAAAGCATTCAATTCTAAGACAGCAAAATTAAGGATGTAATTTAGTGCTGGGACAAATAGGTCTGCCGAGTTCATTAAAGGGGAATAGTTTATAGCTTGTGTAAAAGGACATTGCAAAACTGTCTGAAAGGCGTTGATTTTTGTTGAAAGGTCACAGGATGACTTGCAGAAGATACCAGGCCTTTTTAAGGGTTTTGGCGTCAGAGTCCAAACTTGAGACACATCAATCAAAGTATCTGCAAAGAGATGTATTGTTCTCTCCTACTCCTACCAGACATATAATGAGAATTGCAAAATAAGAATATGATCGATAAAATGTAATTTCTGTAGAAACTATTTACTTTCCATCGTGATGTGAAAGAGTGATCTCAAAGTGATCCCAGTGTGCTTGTGAATATCTATAAATAGGAGATGTAGCCAATCAATGCCTATACAAGCGGAAAGTCCTTGCAAAGATTGTTTTTGCTTAAAGTGACACTCATATTTAAAATCAATACATACACATGTATAACAAACAACTTTTGAGTGATAAAACTAACTCTTTACCTAATGATGCACTTATGGAAAATATTAATAACCGATAACAAGATTGTAACCGTGTATTTAATAGCTGTAAAAGCACAAATATTAAATGACTGGTCGGTCCTTAAAGATTTACAGTGATCAACTATCATCTCATAAGGCAGAAATACTGTGTTTTTTGCACTTTAAAATCTTTATAAGTAAACAGGGAATCCTTCAAAGGAACCATTATTTTCTATATTTATTCATCCTTTTTGGTAAATTAAAACAATTGTACTGTTGCCTATGATATTTGCCTCATACAGTAATCCCTGTGGGCTTGTGAACATCCATAAAAGGAGAAGTCGTCTATCAATGACAATGCCAGAGGGAAAATTCTTGCAAATATTATTTATGCACTCTTCATCAAAATCAATTGTATTTAATTAGTAACTGATGCCCATGGCCTTGTATGTTTCTTATTTTGATTTACTTAACTTATGCCCATTCATTTAAAAAACATCAGTGGATCAGTCGGTACTTAATGCCCTTTTAAGAAACAATGAATACAGTTAAGCTTACTTGATTTAGCATTCAATATAAAACCATTTAAAAAGTACATTTAATCCAGATCCATAATATCAATGACCATGTAGCACATTTTAATTTGATCAAGAATCAATCCAATAAAGAGATTAAGGTTTTAGGAATCAAAAGTGTCCTTAACTCTTGGTATTGTGCTAAATATCAGGCCTATATAAATGCAATGTCTTAAAATGAACCTTGTCAATCACAAATAGAGTTGAAATGGGTAAGCTAGATATCGTTGGCTTGATTTCCTTTTTGGCTCGAACTTGATGTAAAGGACATATTTCTCCTTATTCTATGCAAGCATTCCTGTTTTGCTCGATACTGGGGAAGCTTGAGTATTTTGGCCGGTCCCTAGGATATCGAGATGACATGTTTTGACTGTACTGCTATTTTGAATTTGCTGGAAAAGCACAGGGTTACATGTTAAAATACAGTTTGAATCACCTTCATGCAAATGTTACTCATGGAATGGGAATAAGTTCACAGAATTTGCTGTTTCTTATCAAAAAGAAAATTGTTTGTGTTGCGATTTTTTTTTTTCATTTTCATTTTGAACACAGACAATCTGTGACTGAGTCATACTAAGCCCAATGTTTCAACATTATTACATTTTGTAATTTGATGTTATATTAAGTGGCTCCTAACCTAGAAAATAAAAAAAAATAAAAAAATTCAATTCTCCCTTCCAGCCCCGCCCAACGAAAGGAAAGATGCGTATTCACTGCCTGGAGAACTGCGACAAAGCGTTGACGTTCCTGCATGAGCAACGAGTTCACCTCGAGAACATGGGCGCCCACGACATCGTCGACGGCAGCAACAGACTCACGCTCGGCCTCATCTGGACCATCATTCTCAGATTCCAGGTCAGTTGAAAGAGATTTTAAAGTGATACTTGTAGTTAAAATCAATACATACACATGTAACAAACATAAATTTTAGTGAACCCTTCCTAAAAAAACAGAGTATTTAAAAGCTAGAAACGCACAAACATTAAATGACTGGTGAGTCTTAAAAGATTTACAATGGTCAAGTATCATCTCATAAGGTAGAAATACTGTGTCTTCTGTACCTTATTTTAAAATTAAACATGGAACCCTTCATAAGAACCATTGTTTCAATAATAATTCATCCTTTTCGGTAAATTAAAACAATTGTATTAAGTGTGGTACATCTTAATTGGGAGTGACAGTGCATCTTTAAGTTTAAGCAAAGTAAGCTTTTTTGAGTTCAATGGCAAGAATTACTGTGGTATAGCATACAATGTAAGCTTTGTAGAGGCTCTGAATTACTACTTGATTAGGGGCTTATAGGTCTACCATCTGGCCCATCTGGATGTCAGTAGAGATGTTAAGATATCATATGATAGGTATAGGCTGAGTAAGCTGTATAGAGTTGGCAAGAAGTGACATGTTACATAAGCTTGAAACCAACTACAACTTGAGGGTTGTAAAGGTCTTCCCTACCCGCTCATCTGGGCCATCATGCTTAGATTCCGGTTAATGGAGACATTTTGCAGTGAAAAAAAAAATCATCTTAGACTTATTACAGGATGGTTATAATTTTTTCTTGTCCTTAAAATAACTGGAAAATTATGTCTTATCATTTCTTGAAAAGATAGTGTCTCTCCTTGGGGGGGGGGGGGGGGGGGGCATTTATTGTAATGAACTTGTCGCTTTTAAATGTCATTGAACAATTTTAATTAAACCGAGACCCTGGGCAGATTCATACATCTAAAGTCATCTTCGAACTTTAAGTATATCGCTGGTCCTATGGGAAAACATGTGACTTAATTTGACTATGGACACTTTAGGAAACATTTTCTCGCTGGTCCTTAAATAGAAAATATGTTACTTAATTCGACTTTGAACATTTTAGAAATTAGACTTAAGTAAAGAAATGTCTAAAGATGTTTTATGAATACCAGCTTTCAGATGTATTAAGCACCTCTGATCTAAGTTTCTTCCAGAATGTTTTAGAAATGACATTACAATACAGGGCCATCCAGATCTTTTCAAGAAATGCTTCATTCAGTCAATAATTCTGAGTAAATTTTATATCTGTTTTTTGTAACATGGAGATAGAATTTAACTGAAAACTTTGATCTTAGGATTTTATCTGTAGTCCCGATGAGAAGTTGGCCTCTTATTGGTATTCATCAAATGTCTGATTTTGCATAATTTCATATTATTTTGAGCTATGTTGCATATTGAGGAATGTGCTTTGTGTGTGCGAGTATACGTCCAGCTGTTAATATGGGCTTATATTATTCACCTGTTGGCCACCTGTCAGGTTTAATAATTCTAAACACCTTTAGTCTCTATATGTAAATATTTTGTTTAAGAGGATAAATATGTAACTTCTATCAGGACAAAAGTTGATAATAATCTTAAACAAAGAATTAAACGGGAATAATTGCATTAGTTTGTTTTGAAATAGAGATGCCACCTATCTAGTCCAGTGTATGTCTTCATTTATGATTCATTGCTTCTAACAGGCAAATCGGAGCGAAGTATTTTGTGCACTCAATTTTGGTTATCAGTGTACTGGACTGAGCTATATATGGGGCCATGACGTCATAATCCACTTACCCAAGTTTCAGTGATAAACCATAAATTGTTTGGGTATTTTACAAATTATTATTTACTGGTCCTCCCTTGGAATTGTTATAAATGATGCACTATAACCCAGTGTTCTGCCAAGGACGCGCCCTTGCGCCATTGGCGCAGAAAAAATCGGGATGGCGCAACGAAATACCTGTAGACGGGCCGATCGGCGCGCCCGTTTTTCGAAAAGCCGTTTTGACTTAATTGAATTTTTAAAGAGCCGTTTTGACTTAATCGATTTCTTTTTCAGAAGTTTTACAGCACAGCATTCATTCATTCAATAAAACAACGATTTTCATTGGTCCGTATACATGTAACTATCCAACTGCGAGGGGTAGTATATTTTTTTTACTAAATTCAATGTCATCATCATGGCTGAGAAAAAGAAAACAACTCAAATTAGAGGGGGGAGATATAAACAAATTCAATTTCAATGAGGCCCTGGTGCATTAGAGGAATGCAAAACAGAGGAAAATGTTCCTGGGTGGGGAGGGTTACAATTTAGCGATGTGATTTGTCCGCGGATTCGCGAATCCGCGGATCTAATGGCCCCAAGGACCCCCCCCCCCCCCCCCCCCCCCCACAAAAAAGAAAAAAAAAAGAATAAATAAATAAAAATAAAAGATTTTTTAGCTGATTAAAAAAGATACTAGTGTGCTTTTGGGCCAAGTGCCCCAATGACCGAAATGGTTTCAGCCCTCCAGCTGCCAGGTCAATCACATCCCTGATAAAGCATTACAACACATTGACATGTGAAACTGTTCATTAACATATATCATTGTGTCTCATTTGTGCCATGTTTATAGTTTATTTCTAAATGTTAAATTGATCTGTCCAATATTTGAGAATACTGATGTCATATGGATGTTACACCATGTATATAATGGGTAAATAAAACACTCATTTAAAAGTTTTCATTTTTTCCCTGGAAAAGGTCATGGCCCTTCACTTTTGAAAATGGCCCCAAATTTTCATGACTGCTGGGCCATTCGGCCCCATCTTTTTCAATCCTTGGCAGAACACTGCTGTAACCTATACTTATAAATCTGTTGTGTATGGCTATTGTTGGTGTGCAGTGTCAGTAGATATGCACTATAATTTCAACACATCCTCTTTTACAAATCCATACAAACAGTGTAAGGCCAATAAATAATTAATCCCCAAAATAGCTCGAGTCCATAACCAGCATTTCCCATCGAGACTTATTCAATTATCTAGTCTGAAATGTCACAGTTTTAGATTACTAAAATTGATTTTGTGCCGGGGCGCCCATACATAACTAGATGCTGTTTTATTTTGAATCTCAGCTGGGCTCAGTAACAGTGTTTTACGATATATTGTGATTCACAGCAGGTCGTAGGTGACCCTAAAATGAGATTGTGATTCAAATAGGTGTCTTAGTTGTAACAGTGTATTTTATGTGTATTTTAAGATAACAATCTTGATCGAGTTTGTCTAAACTGCATGTAGCAGGACGTTTGTTATGTTTTATTTAATAAAATGAAGATAAATCTTGTATTGTATGCAACAAAGAAGCAATTACAAAAGAGATGCAAAGTTAACTCATTGCACTATGCATGGCTGAAAAGAATAAAAAGCAGGATCAAGTCAGCTTTCCTATTCAGCCTAGACATCTTTTACATGTGTATTTTACCTATACCGTGCATGCGCTTATGTAAAGAATAGGTAAAATTTACATGCAACATACATATATGTGTGCATGCAACATATCTTTCGTCAGGTGTTTCTTTTCAGGAGCGCCTAACCATCACAAGCTATAAATTAAATCAAGTCCCTTACGTTTCATTGGTTTCTTCTGGGCGTTTGTTTTTAAAGTAGAAAAAGAAAATGGAAAGCCAACAGGAACTTGACACACATACTTGTGGTGAAATTATATACCAAGCCCGAAATGTTACATCTCGCTTTGTCCCCTTTATATTATAGATCCAAGACAAGATACAAGATACAGTAATCTTTATTTAAAGTCGGGTATTTGATAACAAGAAACATAAGACATTACCATCAGGAGACAGACAACAGTACAACAATGTCTGCCAAGGACACAATGTTGCTGTAGTGTCAGCCCTTTATCTCATCAGTTTTTAACCAGGCCTTCATAATTATATGCATGTTGTTACTTTCAGATCCAAGACATCACCATCGAGGAATCAGATAATAGTGAAACGAGGTCTGCCAAGGATGCACTGCTGCTCTGGTGCCAGATGAAAACCGCTGGCTACCCCAACGTTAACGTTCGCAACTTCACGACCAGCTGGCGAGATGGGCTTGCGTTTAACGCTCTTATACACAAACACAGGTAATGAAGGACATCATTTTATAGTCGATAATGCAATATGATGAATCTGCCAAAAACATGATAGGTTACAATACCAAATGAAGAGCAGATATATAATAGTGTGGCATGTGACGCCGTCTGGGCGTGGGCGTGAATGATTTGATCTAGAGTCTTTAAACTTGGTATTCACATTGGTTATTGTTAATATTTGGGTTAAGCATCAAAGGTCAAGGTCATGGTGAAATTTGTCCTCCCAGCAGGCAACAAAGTGATTTACATAAATGTTGCTTTTATAATGTTGCAGATTATTCCAACAAGAGCATCTCATACAAAGAAAATGTGAATATAGCCACTAAAAATAATATGTTGACTTGACCAGACAGAGTTTATTTTGATAAACTTGTCCTGAGTGTCCATCTATATATCATGTCATTGTTCAGAACGATTGCATTGTTTTTTGGTTGAATGGGATAGTTTTTTCCCCCATCTGGATCATTAGCTATTATCTGAAAATAAATCTAATTGTCTGACTTTCCAATTAGGATAGGCAACAGAGCTTTCTGACATCATATGCATTGTTATGCCTGATGGAATAGATAATTTGAGGGATACACAATATACTGTTAGTGCATTCTACTGATGAATAAGAATTTGAAACCTATTTTTACAAGCAATATTTTTCTAGGCCCTAATTAACGCTTCACAGCACCATTGCATACATATTCCCAGCAAAATGTTAGACAATTGTTCTTCTTGGAGAAATGGCATCCCTCTCTGGAAAATAATGCTCATTAGTCTGTAAAATTGGTTAGAATCAAGTTTTGATGGCCGGGAAGGCTGCATATGATTTTATTATTGCCTTTCTTGACTTGGGGTCATGTACAAATCAATGAGGCTTTTATTGTAAGGATTGTCTGCTATAAAGGGAATTTTAGAAAGCGACCATTCAATATGTCATATGTCAATTTACAATGCATTCTTGTATAAACAATACAAGCTTGCTGGACAGCTAAAACAGGCTGAATAGATCAACAATTGTTCAGTTATAGATTTAAATTGACATTGATTTCAGTATTTTTCTGTCTGTTTCCGCAGTGCACTTATTCCAACAGACTTCATTGTTTTTAATTTAGATTGATGATGTGAATATATATAATGCTATCCATTATAATGTTAAAATGTCTACCTTGGTTGGGTTAATTAAATTCAAATGCAATTCAGAGTGAATCATCAGAAAGCACATTGCATGTGTGTGAAAATAGCTTATTGTTTGAAGGGTGGGTGGGGGCAAATTAGTTGTAAGTATCTTACGGAAGCAAATAGTCCTTGGGACAAAGTCACAATTGTCTATGAGGACATGTGCTTCAGAAAGTGCATTAAGCATGGTACTCAAATGGAAGCTATTTTAGGGGCAGATTAGAAGTAAACAACTTACTGAATCAAGTAGTTTTGCCATTCTTAAACTATGGGGAAAAGCTACATGTGATGTCTATGAGGTAAAATGTCCTTCAGAAAGTTCATTTGTATGGTAGTGAATAGAAAGCTCACCTTCAGAAAATAGGAAGTAAACATATTACTCAATCAAGTAGTTTGGCCATTCTTTAACTGTGGGATGAAGCTACATGTCTATGAGAAAAAATGTCCTTCAGAGAGTATATATGTATCAAGTAACAAAAGAAAGCTCATTCTTTGGAAAATAGGAAGTAAACTTGGTTGTTTGGCCATTGTTAAACTTTTGGACATAGCTATATTAGTCTGTGAGGAATTCTATGGTATTTATGCCAAGAAAATCAGGCTGTATATTGATTTAGCTACAGGGATTGTATCCTTTGTAATTGGTCATTAGGGGAATGGATTGTTATTGGCACTGGCCATGGTGTGTTTAAACAGCAGATACATTAACATTATTGAGTAAATGAAATTTCTATGGAGTCAACAAAGGGATGGTAATATGAATAATGCAATGCATTATAGTCTGGCCTTTATTGCAAGAGAATGAAGCCATTATGAAAAAGAGCCAGCCTTCACACGCATTCCTATGTCACTTGCACATTGTTTTCCTAATTTTTGTCAGATGTGTGAGTGGAAGCCATATTGGTTGAAATCTGACATTGCGTTGTTGTTTTCTTCTGAGATTTTTTTTTAGATATATGGCGCTTGAAAATGGTAAAAGAGATCCCTCTTGGCATTGTCAATCAGTCTGTGTTGTGTTCTGATGGCAAAAGCAATGTGCTCTATCAATTTCTATGTTTCTGATAAATATAACTGGTTGATCATAGCTTCTCAGCCCATGGCTAGAGCACTTACTGAGCAGGCTAATATATATATATATATATATATATATATATATATATATATATATAGACCTTCCAAATGGTCAGTTCTGGTCCTGATTTTGGGCTATTTCTGTACCTAACTGTTCGTTTTATGTCTTTAGAACCCTCCGTTATCAGGTTTTAGTAAGAAAATAGCTTACTATTCTTAAGGCCACAAAAAATCCATCAGCATGCATCTGTCATGTCCCAAAATTGGAACCCTCGATTTGTAAGATGAAATGCATCAAGTGTGACATTCAGAATAGCTTAAACCTATAATAACATGTCAATAAAGCCAAGTTGGGCCTCAAATCCTGTAGTGCAGTTCAGGCCATTTCACATGCTGCAGTGTTTCAGGCTTGCAGTGTACCCCTGTTCAGAACATAATACCAATGTATTTTCCTCCTGAGATCAGAGATAATCAAGTTCTAGCTGAGCTGGCCAGGTGTGGTCATGAAACATTTCTCCCAGCCTGAGCAATATACAGCTCTCCTGTATGATATGGTACAACCAAAACAACATGAGACATTTCCCAGCTTGAGAAATGATAAGGCTCATGCTATTTTGTACTATGAAAAAGGTTTATAATTGTTATAACTGTTTGTAGATATACTTGAATAGTTATTCGCTTGTTCTGTTAACTTGTCTTCTTTCTTTTTCGAAATAAAAAGATGAGGTTTTGTCATAGGATGTATAAGGGGGCATCATCAGCAACATTGTATACAAATGTGAACCTGGGCAATAACTCAAAAACCAGTCAAGATGTTGAAATGAAAGTTTTTACACATGTTGCCAGAGACAATACACACATCTGTAGCTAGATTTAAAACTCTGGTTAAAATAATTGTTGAGTTATGTCCCTTATTCAACTAAAAAACATCATAAGCGACAAGCATTCAATCGGCAGTACTCTTTGTTTTGAAATTAGGCTACTGGTCTTGTCCCTTAGCATCGATCGTTTAAATTGAAATTACCATAAATTGAACTATTTGTAAATTCCAAGATTGAACCAACCTAATATTATTGTCGAATTGAGCCATCCTGTATTCCAAAATTGAGCCAAACTCTATTGAGATGAAAAGATGCTGATGGTTATTATGATTATATAACTTCTGAAGTTCTTTCTCTGATTTTCATAATTAGTTTCTTTGTAGGGAAGAATTCATTTATTTGAGCCAGAGTGACTTCATATTCTAAGATATTTGTACCAATTCTCTGGAATATTCAGGTGTCTAGGTGAAAATTGATTGAAAGCCAGATTATTGCCTGAAATGAGGTTATATTTAACAAACAGCAGACCTAGAAAAATCTGCTGAATATTACTTTCCTGAAAAATGTAAGACTGCCTGGTGAAATATGGACTGTTACATAACATCCATTTCCATTGTGGTCATATTTTACTGCAAAGATGTCATTCACAATATCGTTTGCAAAAACATATACAAGAATACATTCAGTGAATGATGCTTGTGTTCATTCGACCCTTTTTGGGGCCAAAATTCTGCCTCATTTTCATCCTGAAGAAGTATGTTTCCCCTACCCAGGTAAAAATAAAACATCTAGCAAAAGTATCAATAAAGTGCCATTCATGAATATGTCAATAGGTTTGTTGAATTAAAAGTTGAAAACAAGTTGAACATTATTTGAATCATGTTAGTATTTTTCTCCTTTGTACAAAAATGACACTAATTTTCTCCTATTAATGGGCCCCACCACCATTTCCTTAAAAGTGGAAAAAACACTCTCGTACAAAGCTCATACATTATGCAGCTTTTTACACCCTGTTACATTATTTAATTAATGCCAGTTGCAAAACAGACAGACTTTTGGATACGTTCTTATTCTCTGAGGCAAAGAACTTTCTTGACATCTTCAAATTACACCTCACAATAATTGGGCTATCCTCAATTTGTGCTGCATCTTGTTCCTGAAACTGCTTGTTTGTCTGGCATAAACTTTGCATGTTTTGTGATATTTTCGTGCAGCTGATTTCAGGCCAGCAGGTTAACAAACAGTTTACTTCCAAAGATGTGACGGCTAGGTATCTGTACTTGACATTCCGCAAAATTCACTAGGTTAATTGTCTTGAAAGTCTGAAACCGACCGAGTTTTTATCATTCAGAACTCCTCAGACATTAACCATGGAAAACAACCTCGGATGTAAATGGACGGTTTACAATGTCAGAAATCTTTACATTTTAACTATGCAGCAAGTAGATCGCATATCAAACTGGCCCTCTCAGAGTACTTGGTTGTTAAGCTTGTTTATTATGTACAGTCATGCCGGACCATTCTTTATGCTTGGACATTGTTGAATGAATGATTGTTTAAACTTGGCAGATAACAGATAAATTCCATAGTATTAATGACAAGCAGGTTTATTATGATACATTGTTGATGGTTTTGAGACTTGAAATGTTATTGTTATGGAGTGGTGTCAGCTTGCAGAAAAGTTATAGTTTTGTGCATTGTAGCCATTACTTGCAAAAAAAAAAAATGATATTTTTCCCCTCATTGAAAAAAGTGTCAAGGATCTGTTTTGTCTGTGGATGTCCTTATATCCAATGGCTGTTAGTATTGACACTCAAATTTGAAGCCCGGAAAACTCCACAAAGGGCTTTTTAAAAGCCAGTTTTTCATCTGCATCTGGGGACTTTGCTCCTTCACAGCAGCCCCCAAACATTTACTGAAATTGTTTTAGCCCTTCAACTGCCCGTGTTAATCACATCTCGCAAATGCAAGTTTTTTTTCGTCTTATTTGACCTATGTCTATCAGTTTTCTGCCAGATTTCTGATTTAGGATGAATATTAGAAAACTTGAGATGAATGGGTAGGAATCTGGCAGCTTGTTCCAAAGTTGGTCCGCAGCCAAGTTCTGACTGTTTCAACCTTACTCATGCACAAGTATTGATAGATATATTTTCAGATTGTTCACTAAGAGCTTTCTTATTTTCTATTCTTTGCTCTGAAGTCATATTTCCATGGGAAACCAATTTAAAGCCATTATAGCTGCTTTTATCAGAGTATTTAAGAATCTATCTTTTTTTAGGCAGGAGGTCAGGTTGTACTTTGCTGCAATTCTAGGGCCTTATTTCTAGGGCCTTATTTCTCATGAAATAGTAAGCCAGGGATGTGATTTGTCCGCGGATTTGCAGAATTCCGCGGATATAATGGCCCCAGGGACCCCCCCCCCCCCAAAAAAAAATAAAAAAAAATTATATTATTATTTTTTTTAGCTGATTTAAAAAGTTTATAAGATTGCTTTTGGTTGTAAGTGTTGCCAGGTCAATCACGTCCCTGTAAGCATAATAAGCCTAAATACCTTATTTCATTAGCTGAATTTATACTTAATTTTGATTTTGCAAAACAAAAACAAACATTTATTGAGATATTTGAAGTTTGGGGAGACCTAAAGGCTTCTTAAAAGCCAGTTTTGATCCTGTGGCAGCTAGGTGCTTCACCCCTTTTGATCCCTAACGCACCCCTAAAACCCATCGCCAAAACAGTTTCAGCTGGCAGGTCAATAATTCCGTGATAGAGTTGCGTCCACCTTGTCCTGAGCCCTCGATTAATTGTCCTGTAAATGATACATGAAAATGGAGAAAATGTCATACTATTCTTCAGACAAAAGAAATTGATATGACCCAACATATTTACTCTTCTCTCAATTTCCAGTGGTAAATAACTCATTAATATTATTGGAATTGATTTATTTGCACAAGGCTTCAGGCCAACATGGGGGAAAGTCTGATAGTATTGATCCCAGGCAAGATATAGCTGGTGTTAGGTCTGGGAGCACACTAAGGAATTGATGATTCTGCAGATTTCCCTGCAACAGTTGTGTTTTCTGCATTCCTAATGAATTCCAGTACAATGTTAAAACAATTTTGACTTAGATTTTATCCTTATTGCATCCAAAAACTTAAAATTGCATTAAACATCCAGCAGTTTTCCTTGCATTTTGATTGATTTTCCGTGCCTTTTTCGTTATTCTAGTAACTTGCAGCAGCTTTAAGGTCATAGATGCAACAGATTGCTTTATTGCAATGCATTTAAGTGCCCTTAATATGGCTGGGTCAGAGAAAACTTCATATAATTTCATGCTTGAAAGATGCAAGACAAGTTGAACATTCAGCCACATTATATGTTAGAATGGGAAATGTTTTGGCACACATACAACTTTTCTTGTCTTTAGTACAGAATAAAAGTAATGTTTGTTGAATGTCATCCCAAGGTATTTTGGTTATAAACTATTCAAGGTCGGGCTGGTATATTGCATAGTTTTCTTTGGGGAAGTGTAAACATCTGCTTTTTATCAGAAATAAATCACAAATACTTACCAAGTATACATAAATTAGCACATTGGTATCTGTCTGTCTGTCTAAGGCTTCAGTAAATGATAAGAGTTGGGCAGGTATATAGATAAATGGCCAGTAATTGCTTATTTGAAATCATTGGGTTGTTAGGTCAGGCGATGTCACAGTTGGTATTTGAGAGCCCCCATTCTGTAATTGTAATGCACATTGTTTACATATATTGTTTAAAAAATCCAATATATTTTTCTTTTGGGCTGTTCTTTTCCTTACTTCTTTTATCATCTGTATACATTGCATTACTGAGCCACCTATTGAAGCATTTACCATTATGTTAAATGAGAAAAATCAAGGTTTTGTAAGGCCACAGTTGATATAGAGTTTGTTGGTTTGATTGGCTGAAAATACTTCTTTAGCCATATATACATCAAAGTGGTTAGAATTAGTGTTTTTTTGATATTACAGAATTAAGGTCCCCATACACATAAACCAGCCCAACTGCATTCATACCCCGATATTGACATCAATCAGCAATCCATTCCTTAAATATATATGTATATATATAATATATTTATACATTTATTAAAAAAAAAAAAAGAAGCTTAAGTTAACCAACCCAGTTCTCAAAATGTGGGTGGGGTAAAGTCGAACAAAGTTTTTAATTTGTGGCCTTACATTTTAAAAAGCACTGTACTTTTGACCTAATGTCTTCGTTAACACTATGTCAATGTTTTGAATTTAAACCCAAACCTCTTAATTGCTTCACAAAACATAATCAAGTCATAGACACACCTTTAGGCAAATATCTCTGAGATTGAGTTTAATTCTATATCTAATGAAAACAATGTATAAATAGTTTTCAACGTTTGGTGCACATGTTCTATAATCATAATTGTGGCATGCACATTTCGTGAGAACCTGATAAAATATATATAGGTACATGAACTTCTTTGAAAGTCTGTGTTCATTGATAAATAAAAAGATGTCTCGACTGGATAAATTAACTTAGGGCCTCGCTTATTTTCTCAGTAAATGAGTGAAATACAGCTAATCAATGGACTGTCCTGTTTCCTTGTAAGAAATGGGATATCTGCCTTTAAAACTGAAATAATAAAATACCCATAATCTCTGAAGTACATTTATTTGTACCTATATATAGAACTGTTTCATCTTGGGATAAAATGGTAAAATGGCCATTTGCAACCTTCAGAGCAAGAACGTGATTTATCAATTTTTCTCATTAATCTCAATATGAATGCTTGCTTTGATTTTCAAGCTTACAAAACAATGAAGCCTTCCTCCTTGGGCTCGTAAAGTAAATTTATCTGTTTTGCAAAGATGATGTTACAAGTTAATGAATTGATGTATACAGAGCTATTTAGCACATGATTTTGAAATGTACATTATTCAATGATGTGATAAAGTTTGTGTAATGCTTGAGTTAGTATAAAAAACTTCAAATAACAAATATTTGCCTATAGGGATAATAATATCAACACATGTATTGTACAATTGCTATTTCGAATTCATAGTTATGAGTGGATATAATATTTATTTCAAAACTTTTCACTTGATTGGTCAGTTCATGTAAAGTGGATTTGATTTTACAAGTAAAAACTCTCAGTTAAACTCTTGATACTTAAAATTCAATTTAAATACTTAATATTTCAAAACTTTGTTGTTAGCCCCTTGAAAAGATGGCCTTGGCGTTTAAGTGCTTTATTTTTCTTGTGCTTTGGAAAATGATATGCTCCATATCATCCTTGTCTGTTTGCTTTAAAGTCACCCGAAAGATTTCAATCAATACTCATGGTGAGTCTGAAGCGGAATAGGTGTCTGCCCTTCACCCAAGTGGTTGTAGGTTTGAGTCTTATTGCAAGCAAAATCTCGTAGCACCGTCAAATAGGATACCGGAATCTGTATTCAATAGCGACCTAAGAAGATTTCACTCAAGTTTAAGATTAGATTTGATTGGATTGTAAAAATGACTGGTCAATAGGCTGAATCAGAATGGAATTGGGTCTAAGGATAAGGATTCATAAGAATTATATGCAATTATGGCCCTAGTTCTTAATTCTTTACCTATAAATTGACATGACTCCAAACCACTCTGGTATAAATATTCATTATTGTTAAACCAATGGATAAATTTTCTAGTCACAATAACCACAGTTCTAGTATCCCTGGACAAACAAATAGACACTTGCAATGAATACATTATTTCATAAAAGAAAGTTGGAAATATCCATTGCGGTTTTAATCCGATTTAGCATCATGTGAATTAGACATAAGCATGATTCATAACAGCTAGCTCCACAATCAAAATTACATTAATATTAGTTTAAACTGAACTAAACTAAAGCATTACCTCATGACATGTTGTTATGTTTTTCAGACCAGACCTGATCCAGTATGACAAGCTACAGAAGGGCAACCCCATGCATAACCTGCAGAACGCCTTCAATGTGGCTGAGGAGAAGCTGGGAATCACCCCCCTTCTGGACCCCGAAGGTAGGTTTGGGGATTTCCGATTGACAACTTTGAACTATCAACATTGATTAAACTGACACCCTTATTCAAAATCAATACATACACATGTATAAAAAAAATAATTTTTGAGTGATAAAGCCTTAACTACTTAACTAATTAATGCATTTATGCATAATATTAATAATTGAAAACAAGATTGTAATTGTGTATTTATTTTAATAGCTGAAAACACTAAAATATTTAATGATTGGTGAGTGCTAAAAGATTTACTGTGTTCTACTATTATCTCATAAAGTAGAAATACTGTGTTTTCAGCACCTTTCTTTCAAATAAAACTTGGTATATCCTTTATAAAAAACTTTGTTTTCGACATTTATTCATTCTTTTTGGTATATTAAAACAAATGTATTGATTGTGGTAACTCTTATTTGGGATTTAGAGTGCATCATTAAGAATTAATGTGTCGAAATTGGGCACTATGTTACGCCTCTTCGGAGACTTTATTATGGATGGAAGTCGAATCATCAGCACACCAAAGGCATTTTCAAGTTGTTAAATAATGCATCGCTTGCAATTTCTGAACAAGTAAACCCATCAGTATATCTCATTTGCTTTGAAACATCAGACTAATAAAATATTTGTGAAGACAGCTGAATAATACCTCTTAGCTTGTCATTAAGGTGATATATACGAGATAATTTTGAGCCTTAAAAGGAAACTTTATCGCATTTTCAGACGTCAACATGGAGTTCCCAGATGAGAAGTCCATCATCACATATGTGGTTACATTCTACCATTATTTCTCCAAGATGAAGGCAGAAACAGTCCAGGGGAAGAGAATTGGAAAGGTTTGTCTCGTCTTGGCTCAACAGAAAAAATGATACAAAAAAATTCTATTCAAGAATGATTTCAGAATTCCCAGTGAAATTTGAAGTGTGTCTAGCAATATTCATATTCATGCAGAGTTCTCATGAAGACACTCAAAAGATTGGATTTCTCCTAAATCAAGTTTTTTTTCTTTAATAAAACATTTGAATGTTGCTTAAGATTGAAAAAAATAGAAGAGAGCAAACAGTTAAGCATGACGTCAGAGTGTTATTTATTGGCAAAATTCAATTAGATTTTGGAGCTGCAAATTTTTCATTGAGACCTTATTACATTTTGACCTTATTTCATTGAGACCTTACTTATTCATCCATTATTTCTTGAGACCTTATTTCTGTGTGGCAGGCCTTATTTCATTGAGACCTTATTTCATTGAGACTTCATTGAAACATTGTTTTTTTGAAACATTGTTTTTTGAAACATCATTTTTGTTTTAAATGCTTAATTTTGTTGATACCTTATTACACTTCTACGTGCCTAATTACCTTATTTCTGTGTAGAAGGCTTTATTTCATTGAAACCTTATTTCTGTGTCGCAGGCCTTATTTCATTGAGACCTTATTTCATTGAGACCTTATTTCATTGAGACCTTATTTCTGTGTGGCAGGCCTTATTTCATTGAGACCTTATTTCATTGAGACCTTATTTCTGTGTTGCAGACCTTATTTCATTGAGACCTTATTTCATGGAGACCTAATTTCTGTGTTACAGGTGATCAACAATGCCCTTGACACTGAAAAGAACATCAAGGATTACGAGACCTTGACCTCTGACCTTCTGGAGTGGATCGAGCAGACCATCATGATCCTTAATGACAGACAATTTTCCAACTCGCTGTCCGGCGTGCAGTCACAACTCACCGCCTTTAACCTCTACAGAACCTCTGAGAAACCACCAAAGTAAGTATTTTGATGTCCTCCTAGTTTCGATGGTGCTTTTTTGGACAAAGTACTCAACAAATTAGTTATTTTGATGTTGATTTCAGAAATAGTCAAAAAATAAAATGTGGCAGCGTGACAAGTAGAGACATGTTCAGTAGATTTTGTTCTTGGCCCAGGCCGAAATATGGCCCCAATCCCCTACTGAAATAGTTTGCAATTTTGCTCTACCCAGGTAAAAAAATACACTTTAAATTGGGTTGTTGTTTTTTTTGAGGAGCATTGGCCTCTTACATTAAGCAAATATAGCAATGAAGTGCCATTCATGAATATGTCAATAGGTTTATTGAATAACAAGTTGAACATTATATGAATCATATTAGAAATTTTCCCCTTTTTGCCAAAATGAGGGTATTTTTCCTTTATCAAAGGGCCATGCTACCATTCCCTTTATAAGCGGGGAAAACCCCCACTTATTTTGAAATTCGTATCCTGTAAAATTTGTGTTTATTTCTCTGGACAGAATATTAAGTAGCCATTTATTTACAGTGCTCCAGCCAGGATTTAAAAAGGGCAGGGTGGAGTCTTAAAAAGGGCAATTAATTGAGCCGCGCAGCGGCGAACTGGGGAGGGTGCGGGAGGGGTTTACCCCTCCCGCAAGGGGGGTATGGGGGGTCTCCCCCAGATTTTTTGTGTGAAAAATACCCTAAATACCTTTAATTCTATCATTTCCAAGCATAAATTGTTAAAATTTACACTAAACTGTTGAAGGTGATTTTGTTATGAAAATGCACATCATACACATTTTTTTCCCTTAAATCTTCAACAGCTTTTCCTTAAATCTTCATCAGCACTTACTAACATACAAAAATATCCTTATTATTATGATTAAATATTATTACTATTATTATTATTACACATCTGACTTAAAGTTCAACCTAACTTGATTTCCATTCTGTA
Organism: Mya arenaria; assembly: GCF_026914265.1. Taxonomy (NCBI): domain Eukaryota; kingdom Metazoa; phylum Mollusca; class Bivalvia; order Myida; family Myidae; genus Mya; species Mya arenaria. The sequence goes on from NC_069132.1 coordinate 38,321,649, forward strand.
ATGAATGAGCAAGTAAAAGGAAATGGAATCATCCGAATGGAATTGAAAAGCCATAGAGAAATTGCATGTGCTCTTAAACTGTTTTAGTGTAAATCAACTGATTTAGTGTAAAACATGCTTACATTCAGCTTTCGTTAAGTCCTAATAAAGTAAACAGTCGTATCGTAAATGATTGACTGCTACAGCTTCCCGGTAAATGTCATGCTCGATAATTTAGCGCGTTGTAGGAATAGCACCGTAAGAGGTTACATAGAACCATAATACGCGCTTTGTCACGTCCTTGTATTATAGTGGTTGTCTGACCATAACGCTCTTGCCTTACAGCTCAACTCATCGTGCTTTAAGCTTATTGGTCCACGTGTTATTTTGTTCCATAGCACACTATTTAAACTGTATAATCGAGTGTGTATTTGGCCATTTAAGGTACATTAACGCTTAATAATCGGACCAAAGATATAGTAACGTTCGTCATTCAATTGGATATAATAAAATCGCAATACTCATCTTGTACAGTCAGAAAGAAACAACTCTGATTTACATGACGCATGGATATTTATTATTTACATATCAAAAGAAAAAAAAAACAAATATAACAATCAAGAGTTTTGAAAAGTTGATAACAATTACATGTATTCACCGTTTTACATAACTCATGATATAACGCTTATGCAGTGTACAAGTACATAGTTGTTTATAAATTAACTTAGCATAAAGACACGTCTTCGAAATCATAAAATACTGCACGTCATTTCTACATGTAACAATATGATTATAAATTACAGCAATACAATGCTTGTCGTTTGCTCGATTTTGCCATATAAAGTCACCATGATCAGTTCCACTTCTGTTTAATCACGCTGATGAGACGTCTGTTTTTTATCCTGAAGAAAACAGCCATTGATCGTTCCATAACCGTTTGAAAGTCGGCGATGTTCGACCTGTTCAATTTGACTTGTAGTAGTCTCTTGACGGTTTCGTCACCCAGGGAGCACCGATGATCGGTCTTGATTAACTTTAGTTGGCTGAAGACCCGTTCCACTTCAGCGGTGCTGAGTGGCATGACAGCTGCTGCCGAAATCAGCCTGGCCAAAAGCGGGAATCGAGCCTTAAAGCCCAGGCGCGCCTCACGTTTACCAAAAAATAAGGCTGTCAGTTGCGGAAGGCTGCGGCCGGGCTGTCCTCTTACTCCTTCCAGGAAGCTGTTCCATTCGTTAAGTAGATCGTCGACGGGAATGTTGTAGTGGGTCGATAGGGACTCCATTTCATCGAATCCATAAAATGCAGTGACGTCGGCGTGGGTGAGGTCGAGGACGGCTAATGCATTTAAAACATCCGAGTCGCGGAATCGACCCCTTATGTTGTCTTTCAAGGTTTCTAGAAGCTGAACGCGGGAGGACGTGAATTTGTCACTCAGATCAGTGTTTTCTATTGCACAATCCCCTATCATGCGGGTTGCTTTTTGGAGCCAGTTGCCGCCATCGCGCAATCTTTCGAGCTTTGACAGAGCTACGTCAACCTTTTGGCAGGCTTCCCCGATGTGACAGTCTTTGGCCTGGAATGCTCGGCTGAGATCGGCGATGATCGGAAAGACCTCGGCCAGGAAAAATAGCCTCCTCACCGTGTCAGGTTTTTTCAGAGTTTTCAACAACCCATTGCCCTGTGGATCTTTCGCAACTTCGCCGGCTTCGAGGTCTGCGACTATGCATCTGTACGACCGTACAACCGACTTCACCGCATTCTCGTGACTCAGCCATCTGTGGTGCTTTGCCTGTTTAGGTGCCACGGTAACTTCATTAAAGGCCTCCTGTATCGCATGTAGGCTTGCCTTCCTGGCGGAACTATACTTATAATAGAAGTATAGATTCGCCAGGGTTTTGTCCAGATTCCCGAACTCGGGTACTGCAGCGAAGCTGTCTTTGCAGGCCAATGCCAGGCGATGGTCTTTACAATGGGTCGTTATTAACGACTGGTTCCGGTCTTTCAACTGTTTTGCCACGCCGGTCTTCCTCCCTGTAAATACGGCAGCCCCATCGGAAGCAAACCCCGTCATGTGAGCCATGTTCAGGCCGGACTCTTCCACTTGCTGGACGATATTTTCTACAAGGTTGTTCGCCGTTGCGCTGGCAATAGGCTTATCGGACAGGAATGACGTCTGAACGACACCTTCATCGTTTATGTACCGACAGCATACGGCCACGTGTTTAGTGGTTGTCAGGTCACAGACCTCGTCGACCATGATAGCAAAACTATCGCTACTGCAGGCATGCCTCGTTATTTCATCCTGGACTTCGTCGCTAAGTATCTGTAAAAGTTCATTTACTATATCCCAGCTGGTGTAATTTGCGTTTTTCGCAAGACGTAGATTAGCAAGAGATGGTGAACCAACTTTGATGCAGAGGTCTGTTAAGTCTTCGAACATATCGAGAGGAAGATTTTTGTCTAGTATGAACTTCAATACATGAAGGGCATTGAGAATAGCCTCTCCTGCTTCCGTGTTGATTCTTGCCGCCATGTCCTCGAGTGTGTTGTTCAATGACTCAGATAGAGCAGCGTTATGTTGAGCACTGTTCTCATGTTCCTTAATCTTGTCCAGACGGACAGTCTTAAGGCCACGGTCTACCCATGCTCTCGGGCCTGTAGATGAGGTTTGTTTATACTTTGTGCATATAGCACAATACAGTGCACCCGCCTTGCAGCCGTTGTCTTCTTCTATCTTGTATTGCAGCCAGGGTCGTCCTTCTTTCCACTTTGGATTATATCCTGTTTTGTGACCGCTGTTTTTTTTCTTTCCATTTGTTTGTCCACTTGTATCCTGCTGTGATGCCGCTGACGTGGTCGTCGCCGATGTTTCAGTCGGTGATGTGGTCGTCGGGGGGAGTGGTGCTGAAGAGGTCGTCGCCGAGTCTGATATCGATGATGGAGTCGTCGCCGGGGTTGGTATTGCTGATGTGGTCTCCGCCGCTGGTGGTGTCGCTGATGTGGTCGTCGCCGGGGGTAGTGATGCTGATGTGGTCTCCGCCGCTGTTGGTGTCGCTGGTGTGGTCGTCGCCGGGGGTAGTGGTGCTGATGTGGTCTCCGCCGCTGGTGGTGTTGCTGATGTGGTCGTCGCCGGGGCTTGTATCGCTGGTGTGGTCGAATTCGAGCGTGGTGTCAACAAAGGTCTGGCACTCAGTAGCTTTGGGGAGGTCTGGTTGTTTTTTTTGAAGAAGGATACAATTGTATTACTTAACTTGGCGACTTTGGCATTGTCGCGCTCATTTGCGGCAATGCGCCTCTTGGCTGAAGGCATTTCAAAGCTGAGCTTTCTTGTGACAATTTGACAGATTCTTTCTGTGTGAGCAAGCTCGAAAGCTAAACTCTTTTAGTGACAATTTGATAGATTCTTTCTATATGAGCAAGCTCGTAAGCTAAACTCTGTTATGTGACAATATGACAGATTCTTTCTGTTTGAGCAAGCTCGAAAGCTAAACTCTGTTTTGTGACAATTTGACAGATTCTTTCTGTTGGAGCAAGCTCGAAAGCTAAACTCGTGAAATTTGTTTCTGAACAAAAAAACAATCCGTGTGTTTAGACAATTTGTAAGTACAGCAACTCTTTCAATTTCTAGATTTCTAGCAATATGACCAATGCAAATTACCATACTCTTATATACTATAAACTTCTAGGACTTGCTAGACGAGTGTTAATTGACACTTATTGACACGCGTGTGTGAATGCAAAATGGACGATTTTTCGAGGTCAAAAAGTTGCCATCTACAACTTTCGAAATACGACTCGCACTTGTCACGAGGATATGTCAATTAAGGAATCAAGGAAGAGTCGTGCACATTTGTGTCTGTCCTATTCATTTCGCCTTTTACGTTCATAACAGTTTAATAGTAGTAATATTTTTGCTTCACAATTATTGTATGTAGCTAGGGTCTTGATTGATGCGGGGTTGCAGCTTTTAATTTTGACCATTATTAGTTAAAATATAAAAATATATCTATAAATGAGCGTAACATATTATATAGCCACATTTATGAGCGTTTTTGAAACTGTTTTAACATTTTGATACTCATTTATGAAATTATATGGACTACATATTATACGCCGAGAAATCCCTATATACGTCCTAAAAATTAACCCCAGGCGTTTAAAACATTGCTTCGTAGATAAACTTGAGTGTGTTCTTAATTGCCTTTAACCATGTCAAAATCAGGTAACGGTAAATAGTCATTGGTTTGCAGCATTGTCACAACAAACAATGAATTTATGAATAAAAAAAGGAAATTGTTCGTAAAATAGGCACATATGTAAAAGACATGTTTTTAAGGTTTGGGTTATTAGCGATAGAAATGACGATAGCGGACAACAAATTTACGTAACTGGCTTCCTTTGAGCTTGTTTTAAAAATATAAATATGTCAGTCATAAACACCGCCCTTTTCTTTTTTATGGGCGGGATATAGAACATATTCGTGTAACTTATGTCAACAACCGGCTATTGCCTTACGCCAAAAAAGTATCGCGGTGCTTGATTGGTCGATGGGCGGAGCGACTGTAAATTTGATTAGCGTTGAGGCGGGGCTAATAAGACAGCGGCCTTCGATCAATACAGTGGATTATCAATATGAAAAGGGCGGCATGTCTCTGATGTGGTTGAAAGGGCATTTAGATAAAAAAAAAGGGCACTACCGGGATCAAAGGCGGCAGGGCGCATTTTAAAAGGGCGCGGGCGCTGCGCCATTGCAAAACGGGCTAGCTGGAGCACTGATTTATATATATATATATATATATATATATACCAGCATGTTGGTGTCTGGCTCTGTGGAGGAAACATACACACACTTAACCAGCTAAATCATATAAAAGAAAAGAGATATATAAGTTTCTATAAACAAATTAGTTGCCTGATTGCCTGCCAAAACTATATTGATGATGTCATAAGCATGGAATTGTTTGTCTGTTATAAGCCATTAATGTTGTTTACACCATTGTGTTTTGGCTCGTTATTTTATGAATAACGTTAGATTGTAATAATTTTATCAGAAGCATGTTTTGTTTAATTATGTCAAAATCTTTGCCAACGCTTTGTCAAATTTGAGGAGAAAGCCTAAAGCATAATTAATTTCTATATGTCGGGTGATTATCACACAGAAGTTGGACTACAGACTGGCCCTTATTTCTCAAATAATCCTAAGCTTCATATAACAAAATTGAGCTAAGCCCAGAATTTTGGTCTTGTATGAAATTGTGATAAATTCACCTTTAAAAGAGTTCTGTAACATTTAAAGGAAGTTTTATCTAAAATAGTCATGATAAAAAAATTGTTTCGTAAAATTGAATTTTATGTTAGTATTCTGGTTAAATGAAAAAAGATGCGTTCCAGTTTTAAGAACTTTAGCGCTGGACAGTAACAGAGAGAGCAGTAAAATATTCCAACACTGTTGTTCATAGATATGTAGAACTTGTTCGCTTTGATGTGACTTTATTGTTGTTAGCTGGCTACAGCTATGTTTGATGCCCCGCTTTTGTGAAAACATAAAATACATCAAACCGACCATTATGGTGATTATTGGAAGTATGAGACACTGACTTTGCCAATTCGGAAATATCAGCATATATTTTTTTACAAGGAAAAGCAAGTATTAGCAAATGTCAGACTATTTTCCCCATTATGAAAAGTGGTAACATGGGACTCTGATTGGGATAATGAATAGAAAACGCTTCAGAAGTAAAATGTCAGTGGTTAGATTCTAGCGGCTAGATCAGCAGGGAAATCAATAGGCGTTATAACTCCTGCATCTGGTTTGCAGTGTCTCTTCCGTATATGAGATAACAGCTGAGTAATATAATCTCTCAACTCAATTTTTCTTCCCTTATATAAAACTTGAATTTTAATGCATCATTACTATTGAGTAGTTTAAAGTGTACTTAAGTTAATACAGAAATGGATAAATGCAAATACCATTCTCCTTTGTAGCTTCCAAGAATGGTTTAAGGACCCTACATGAAATGATTCAGTGTATCTATAATGCAGAATTTTTAATAGCAAACCATATTGATCAGAGTTTTCCCTGACGCAGAAAACTCGATTCCGTGACGCAAATATTCTGGATTGTGACCTCCATTTTCCAATCTGCTGTGCAACCAAAAAATAAAACAGTGATATTTGGACCCCATATGCTACCAAAGTCCCCAAATCAAGCATGAGAGCCCCTGGACCCATAGCTAACAAATTCTGGGGACAACACTGTTTACCTAGAGATCAGATTGAAATCCCTGTGTTTTTATGCGCAATCCAGGTTTTTGGAGTGGTGTTACCGAGATCAGCCATAGTTCGCATTCCAGTGCCACTCTCTCACCTAATTCTCAGTCCATTTTCCTTAGCAACTTTCCTTTTAAACCTGTGTTTTTTTGTTTATTCCAGGTTAGTAGAGAAGTATTATCAAGAGATTAGCCTCAATTTGCCACCTCAGGCCCACCTACTCGCCTTCTTCAGCAATTTTCCTGTTATTAACCCCTGTTTTATCGTTCATTCCAGGTTTGTCGAGTGTTAACCAGAGATCAGCCACACGTTCCCACTCCCAGCCCAACTTTCCTTCTTTGAGCCAATTATCCTTTATATAGCCACTATCCTGTTTTAAGCCATTGCTTCTTGTTCATTCCAGGTTTGTGGAGAAGGGTAACCTGGAGATCATGCTGTTCACCCTGCAGAGTAAGATGAGGGCTAACAACCAGCGCCCCTATCTCCCTGTGGAGGGGAAACTCATCTCTGACATCAACAAGGCCTGGGATCACCTCGAGAAAGCTGAACACGAGCGGGAACTTGCCCTGAGGGAGGAGCTTATCCGGTAAGTGGGACTTTTTACTCGTGTTGGCTTTATACTTATGTGTCAAAGGGAAACAGGTCTCAGACATCAGCAAAGCCTGCAATCACCACAAGAGTTTAGAACTTGAGTCTTGCAATAGAAAGCTTATTAGATCATTGTTGTGTGATAAGGAATTTGACAAGAGATTGGCTTTGTTTAGAGTTTTATTAATTTGTGGTAAAAAGGAGAAGATATATGGTCAGTTCTTATGTAAGTTTCTTGTAAGCTTCTTTAAGAGATGAAATCAAAATATAGTAATTGAACTTGAATATGGAGCTTGATATTTAAAATGGTTTTGAAATTAAAAGGGAAGAAAATATATGGACAATCAATTGTAGCTTTTGAAAGAATAATGATAATAACAATATTTAAGTATTTTATTCTTGGGTGTTAACTTTTTGCAATTTGTATTTTCAGACAAGAGAAACTCGAGCAGCTTGCAGCAAGATTTGACCGGAAGGCTGGCATGCGGGAGACCTGGCTAAGCGAGAATCAACGTCTTGTTTCCCAGGACCACTTTGGGCACGATCTCGCAGCTGTTGAGGCTGCAACAAAGAAACACGAGGCCATTGAGACTGACATTAACGCGTATGAGGAGCGTGTGCAAGCAGTGGTGGCTGTCGCTGAGGAACTGGAAACCGAGAATTTCCATGATATTGACAGGATCAATGCACGGTTAGTGTGTACAATGCTTGGCTAATTTGAATTTATTAAAGCATGGCTTTATGTGATCAAGAATTGAGCCAAGATTTTTCTACAATTTTTGTTTATAGAGGATGCAAATTGTCAATTTTCCGAATGACTAAAATTGCATACTTCTTGTACAAGTTTGATAAGTGATTTTTGACTCTTATGTATGAACAGCATCTTGTAACAAAAACTGATTTTTTCATAAAACGTGTATACGGCGTCTTCATCATATGTCCGAAAGGGAAAAACATTGAGCAGGGTTATTAGTACTGCTTTTTCATCCAAGAGGTTGTATTTAGCAAGTCTGGCTTTCATGATGCAACAATATGATACAAATTTATACCTACCTTTACATGTAACATTGCAGGAAGGACAATGTGATTCGCCTGTGGAACTACCTGCTAGAGCTGCTGAGAGCACGCAGGATGAGACTGGAGCTGTCTCTACAGCTGCAGAAGATCTTCCAGGAGATGCTGTACATCCTCGACTGGATGGAGGAAATCAAGGTAACATAGGTCACTCTGAATTAAGATTTTAAGCTTGTCTGAAAAAAGTTACAGTCTTTTGTTAGTCGTCGGTGCTGCTGGCGTTGTTGTAAAAAACATTAGCCGTGGCTCTAAAAGCGTTCAAAATAGTCAAATGAGACTTGTTATACATGTTGTGAGAGACAATTTGCACATGTAAGGCCTATAACTCATGGTTTGAACTCTTATAATGCTGCTAAAACAGATAGACCAATGTTAACATGTGCATGTACTTCAATAATGAGCAATGCTTAAACAAGAATCACAGCAATAGAAAATTGACCCAATTCAATTCTTAGATATATTGCCTCGACTAAAAGGTAATATGTATTAGTTTGGTAAAGGGCGTTTTTTAAGTGATTTTCTTTTAGCCAAATGTTGAATGTTGTTGGACACTTTGTATGTTCTTTCAAAAAAAGAGCACGTTTGAACCATTGCAATGCCTGAAGAGAGATGTGTAATATTTATCTGATTATGATATTTATTTCAGTCTCGCCTTATGTCGGAGGACTACGGAAAACATCTGATGGGGGTTGATGACCTACTACAGAAGCACGGGTTACTCGAGGCCGACATTCATGTGCTCGGGGAACGCGTTAAAACTGTCAACCATCAAGCCGACAAATTTGTCGATGGTGACTTCTCTGAAGTTGGAGGTATATATATGTTATGACAATCTGTGTTGGTTATCTATTCTTTTTTGTAATAGCTGAACACTGTATACTACAATATTTACTTGTAAGACTATTCCATGGGGAATTGGTAGGAACTCACCAACTTGCATGGCATTGTACGGACTGGCTAGTCAAGCCTGGGGGGTGGGTGGGTGGGGGGGGGTTGAGGTTACTTACCCTCATCTTCAAGTCAGATCAATTCTGTGATTAAGGAACCATGGTTCTTTCCTGTGCATGAATTCCGCTGTAATCACTGATTCACTAGTTTTGTTAATGTGATATAGCTTTCATTGATATCTGATAGTCTTGAAAGTTACACATTCTCATTAATATAACAAAACAAATTTGTTAAATTTTAAGGCTACCGACCCAGTGATCCAGAGATTGTTAAGGACCGAATCAGCACGCTGGAAAACGCGTACGAGGAGCTTCAACGTCTTGCCGAAGACCGCAAGAACCGACTCTTCGAATCGCGGAAGCTCTGGCAGTTCTACTGGGATATGGCCGACGAAGAGGGCTGGATACGGGAAAAGGAACAACTCATGTCCGCCCCCGACCTCGGTCACGACCTTACTAGTGTGCATCTCCTCCTCAACAAACAGAAGGTAAGAGTAGTATTCCTATTACTGTGACTCTCATGTTAGCAATCAAAATTACCCTTACACAAATGGTTTGTTAATATTAGGCTATTAGATAAAATAACATCAATACTTAATTAGGAGGTAGTTTTTCATTATTTTTTTTTTCTGGACAAGCAATATTTTTATGCCCCCGAAGGTGGGCATATTAAAATCGCACCGTCCGTCCGTCCGTCCGGCTCTGTAACTTTCCCTTGTATGGACAGATTTTAAAATAACTTGCCACATGTGTTCCACATACCAAGACAACGTGTGGCGTGCAAGACCCGTGTCCCTACCTCAAAGGTCAGGGTCACACTTAGTGTTTATTCACAATGGAGTGCTGCATATGAGGACATAGAGTATAGGTTGTCGTGTCCGGGCTGTAACTTTCTCTTGTATGGACAGATTTTAAAATAACTTGCCACATGTGTTCCACATACCAAGACGACGTGTCGCGTGCAAGACCCGTGTCCCTACCTCAAAGGTCAAGGTCACACTTAGTGTTTATTCACAATGGAGTGCTGCATATAAGGACATGGAGTATAGGTTGTCGTGTCCGGGCTGTTACTTTCTCTTGTATGGACAGATTTTAAAATAACTTGCCACGTGTGTTCCACATACCAAGACGATGTGTCGCGTACAAGACCCGTGTCCCTACCTCAAAGGTCAAGGTCACACTTAGTGTTTATTTACAATGGAGTGCTGCATATAAGGACAGAGTATAGGTTGTCGTGTCCGGGCTTTAACTTTCCCTTGTATGGACAGATTTTAAAATAACTTGCCACATGTGTTCCATATACCAAGATGACGTGTCGCGTGCAAAACCCTTGTCCCTACCTCAAAGGTCAAGGTCACACTTAGTTTTTATTCACAATGGAGTGCTGCATATAAGGACATGGAGTATAGGTTGTCGTGTCCGGGCTGTTACTTTCTCTTGTAAGGACAGATTTTAAAATAACTTGCCACATGTGTTTCACATACCAAGACAACGTGTCTCGTGCAAGACCCGTGTCCCTACCTCAAAGGTCAAGGTCACACTTAGTTTTTATTCACAATGGAGTGCTGCATACAAGGACATAGAGTATAGGTTGTCGTGTCCGTGGTGTAACTTTCCCTTGTAAGGACAGATTTTAAAATAACTTGCTACATGTGTTCCACATACGAAGACGACGTGTCCTGTGCAAGACCCATGTCCCTACCTCTAAGGTGAAAGATACACTAAGTGTTTATTCACAAGGGAATTCTGAATATAAGGACATAACAGTGTAGGTTGTCAAGTATGGGTGGTATTTTTTATGTTCAGAGGAAATTTAAAACAACTTGCCATATGTATTTGACACATAAAGGCAAGATCAACTTTTCATGTACTGGCCTTGTTCGTAGGTCAATGTCACATTCGGGGGCATTTGTCACATACTGTGACAGTTCTTGTTATTTTATGAGTTTCTAATATATACCTGTCTAAAGGGCAATTTGTGTTATAAATAAAAAAATCTGTTCAGAATTATTGGACTTGACGAATGATACTTGCAGGGGGAAAAAAAGTCATCCATACTTTGAAGTCTTCAAAATTCCTTAACATTATATAAAATAACATGGACGATGTTGAATCAGTGTTTGACTATTAGGTTATAATCTATTGGAGTTAAAGTTAAAAATCTGTTTAATTTGTAATTAAAGGACAAATTTACTCATTTTCGCATCATGTGTTCATTGGGCATTAAATCTTTCCAGAATATGGAGGATGAGATGACAGCTAGACACACCCACCTGCAATCAGTGCTCCAATTGGGCAATGATCTCATTTCGGCTGGCAATTTCGGCGCGGAGAAAATCCAGGAGCGCATAGACGAGATCAACGAGCAGTGGGAAAGCCTCATCGACCTTGCAGCCTTCCGCAAGAAACGTCTCAACGAGGCAGTAGATTTCTATCAGGTATGTTTGTGGGCTGATATTTCCCTGATCTAAGAACTTTTGCAGTCCATTTTTGTGATTTTATGTAAATTTGCATGTAATTTATATGGAAATACTTGAATTTAAAAAGGTGAAACTTATTTTGAGAAATTTAGATTTATTGTAATTTTCAACCCCAAAAAGAGCTTATTTTTGCTTTAGAAAACTGTTGTCAGAAGAGATTTATCTCATATACAATTCCAAGAAGTTGCAAATTTAAATGGTAAAGTTTCAAATCATTCCCATATTTTCAGTTCTTCGCTGATGCTGATGACATTGACACATGGATGCACGATACCCTACGCCTCGTCTCAAGTGACGACGTAGGCCGGGACGAAGCGAGCGTCCAGTCGCTGCTGAAGAAACACAAGGATGTCACAGATGACTTGAAGAATTACCAGAGCGTGATAGAGGCCCTGCATGAACAGGCTGCAAACCTGGGAGAACAGGTAGGGGCCTCGATTAAGCATACATATTTGTTTCCTTAGGGTAGTGTAGGGGGAAGATGGAGTTAAATGTGTCCACATGTACAATGATGTAGGGGAGGAAAGCTGATAAGGTAGAAGACAAAGTGTATCTTATCAAAGGTCTTCAGTGGTTTTATTGCTTTTATGCCAAAGCTTCCCAAGATATGTTGCCTAATGAAGTTGGAAGTCTCTCAATCTCGACACCAACCATGTATTCTGTATTTTATTTGGATAACATTAAAATAATGTGAACCAAATATTTCCTCACTGTTGAAGTACATCATATATGAAGAAATATTAAGAAATTTTATTTAAGAAGTTTAGGATATATATTAAGAAAATAAATAATTGAATATAGATATGAGGTCATGACATATTGAACTGTTAAAACTGAAGAGAACATCAAGAATTTTTGAACCAATCTGTACTGTACACAAATTCTAATATCTGGATATTGTTTCAGGATCGTGAGTCAGAGTCTGTACAGACGACCCTAGGAAGTATCGACCGACGCTATCAGGAGCTACTGGAGCTTGCCAAACTGCGTAAACAGCGGCTCCTTGACGCCCTGTCGCTGTACAAACTCTTCAACGAGGCCGACAGTGTTGTCACCTGGATTGATGAAAAGGTCAGTAAAAATATTCCATTGGATAAATATATGTCGGAGTCAATGGAACAAAATCATTAAAAAGGGTCAATATGGTAGGCTTGAAATTCAGTATCAAAATATAGTTGTACTGTCAAACTGGAGATATCCGAAGTTGTGTCCTGACAGTTGTATGATGTAGCTTTTTGTGCAAATACATGTAACACATTACGGAAGCATTTTTAGATTATGATATTAGGTTGGGTTTTCATTGTTTGAAGTCCCAAAATGTTTGTTTATATAATCTTTGGCCGACATGGTTTAGAGTTTTTTAAGGTATTGTCATCCTACAACTTGCTAAGATTTCTACTTAATGCATCTTTCATCTTTTTCCCTTTTCAGGAGAAACTGTTAACAACAATGATTATCACAGATGATATCGAAGAGTTAGCCATAATGAGGCACCGTTTCGAGGGTTTCGAACATGAGATGAACGCAAATGCTTCCAAAGTGGGCGTCGTCAACCAGTTGGCGCGCCAGCTCCTGCAGGTGGAGCACCCCAATGCTGCTGAGGTTATTCAGAGACAGAATGACCTCAACACGAAGTAAGTGCATATGACCTTAAAAATATGCAATTCGGGGAAGTGTACAAGTTTCAGTGGGTATTCAGTCGAAAATTTAGTCTTATCTTGTTTCTTTATAACCTAAAAATGCAAAAATTATGAAGTCAGGTATGCAACAGTTGCATTCAATTTTAAGTGTTCTTTTCCTGTGAATAAGATGCCACTGACCTTGATTTTAAAGCTTCGAGTTCTGTCTTTTAATGTATGTTATTGGCATTAAATGCCAAGTGGATTGGTTGGGCTGATCATTCCCATGTATATTAAGTAATCACCAGGTAATTGTAAGGAAGGAGAAAAATAAATAGATATTGTTACCTTTCATTTAGAACAACAATATCAGTGCATTAAAGAATATCAAGACCCATAACTCTAGTTTTTCCAGATGATTACTTAGTAAAGCTATATTGTATGTCACATTTTCAGCTGGAACAACCTACGTGAACTGGTGGAAGCCAAGAGAGATGAGATTGAGGGAGCCCATGGTCTTCAGAACTTCCACATTGAGTGCAATGAAACCATTGTGAGTCACAAATGGACTTATCTTTTCTGTTTCTCGAATAAAAACATAGGGTATTCTGATAGCCTCAGTGGCAGAGTCTATGTGCTTAAAGTTTAATCTTGGCCATTACTGGAATTTCAAGAACTTGAATTTGTTTTTATCTGAGGTATATTAAAACTTTATCTGGTACAAAGTTATTAACATGTTTCAATAGTTGGTGGAATTTCAATTACAACTTTGATTAACAATAAAGATAATAATTCATGTTTGCCCATGTTTTCAGAGCTGGATCAATGAGAAGGCTAAGATCATAGAATCCACAGAGGAACTGGGTAACGATCTGACCGGTGTGATGACCCTGCAGAGACGCCTCTCTGGCATGGAGCGTGACCTGGCAGCCATTCAAGCCAAGGTATGGAAATGGATTAGGTTTAGGGGTATTTAAATGGGGAGGGGGCTGGGTAGCCATTCTTGTCTAGTGATGACATTACAGAAATGACAATCTGACAAGAACATCACCTGGCAGGGACACAAGCCAAGGTACTCTAGGCCATGGTATTTTGGACAAGGATGGGTGATGATTGAGAAATGGGATGATCTGATGAGAATTATGGCCCTATAGTGACTGCAACTCTTAAGCCTAATGCATGACGATGAAGCCAGTGTATTAACAGCCTAATGTACTGAATGTCTTGGGGAGAAGAGAGAGGAGGGGGAATTGGTTGATTTAGGTGCCACTCTGTTACAAGGAGAAAAAACTTGTATGAGACGGTGTCAGTTGTTTGGCATCATTATTTTAGTGAAATGCTGAAAGTACTGGATGAATAATAAAACACCATTACAGTGGTCGAAATTACCACAAGCCCGCAAGCCCTGCACTGGTAAAATGTCTTCCGGGCTTGCTCAAATTCTGAATTTTATATATCAGGGCTTGTTAAAAAATTTGATGCCAAGCAATAGTATAAGAATTCGGGCTTGTTCATCCAAAAGTCTAATTTCAATGACTGCATTTAGATATTAAACATGACCATTAAATTCTGCTATTACTCCCTGTTTCATTAGATCACAGATTATTTCTGATATTTACACAAATGACACCCCATATTTCAGCTGGAGTCACTACAGTCGGAAGCTGAGAGACTGGAGGAAGATAAACCAGATGAGGCTGAGGCCATTAGAGACAAGATTGCCGAGATCAGCAATGTCTGGGTTAACCTCAAGGACATGGTACGATAGACAGCTTATTAATCTTAAATAAAACTTCAATGAGCTTTGAGCAAAAACTGACTTTCATTTCAGAAATATAAGAGTCCACAACAAGATTGCTGAAATAATGATTATCTGGACCAACCTTTAACATGGAATACTTTTTCCCCACTTGCCTTTTCTAAAGGAATCTACTTTCTACAGTTCCACACATTTTTAACAGTTACTTATAAACTTGCCTACAGTCTTTTTAAGTCACAATATAGGATCTACTCTTAGAAGCTTTGTTTACAAAGCAACAAAAGTACATATCTTTGACTCGAGACTGAATGTGAGAGTTATTGGTGTTTTCAAAATAATGAAATAGCTTAAACCAAAAGCACAGTGCTTTTTAAGTTTGATCATGGTAGCCAAGTACATGCAATGACCATTGACAAACATTAATAACCACATATCATCAACCTCACATTTTTCCCCACACACAGCTGAAGGATCGTGATGAGAAGCTTGGTGAGGCTGGCGAGCTCCAGCGTTTCCTTGGCAACCTGGACCACTTCCAGCAGTGGCTCTCGCGTACACAGACCACTGTCGCCTCCGAGGATGCACCCAATAGTCTTTCTGATGCTGAGCGCCTTCTCAACCAGCACCAGCAACTCAAGGTGGGCTTAACATACTCCATATTAAGGTTTATGGTATTGGCAAACCTCCTTAGATTGAACTTAATTTTCAGAGCAGAATCTGAGTGTTTTGATTGGACTGTAAATTTAATTGGCCAGTAGGCTAAATGGTATCAATGGGGCATGTCTAAGGACAAGCATAAGAACCATGAAAAAAAACATTGCAAAATTAAAATTATGAACGATATACAATCTGTATGTCAGCTGAATTGTACAGGACAAGCATGATTTAATGATCTAGCCCCAATTTTTGAAAACATGAACTGAATTTTTTCTATTCAAATCAAAGATATTTTGCCCTATCGAAACATTGTAGTTCAGCTTGTTATGCTTAAGAACTTTTTGCCAAGGAAAAATTGGGGCATAGTTGACATACAAGTAATATGTACCAAAAACAGAAGTTTCTCTGTGTAAAAATATAAGTTGATTATGTCTTCACTTATAGGATGAGATAGATGCTTATGCACCAGAGTACGCCAAGATGAAGGACTTTGGTGACCATGTTACGGAGGGCCAGACGGATCCTCAGTACATGTTCCTTGCCCAGCGGCTCAGTGCCCTGGATGATGGCTGGAAGGAGCTTCTACAGATGTGGGAGAGTCGACAACAGAGCCTCTCTCAGGATCTCAACCTACAGGTAGGCTAATGTCCATAGTAAGGGGTCTTTACCATTAAATGGTCCCCTAGTATATGTTTCTTGCCCAGTGGCAGTCTCAGGATATCAACCTACAGGTAGGCGTATCTCACTAGTAAAGGGGCTTAGTACCATTTAATGGATCCCAGGACATGTTCCTTACCCAGCAGCTCAGAGCCCTGAATGGCAGCTGGAATGTGGTAGCATTTGTATTTTTATAAGTTAAACAGTGTTGAGCATGTATAGAACACAATATTATAATAAATGACATCAAATGAATGTTCATTGTATGTGTAATCCCGAAAAGTATATAGGAATTATTCATAACTTATCAATTCTCGTCTGCCAATTGATTATCTACAATTTTATTTATCCCTTTTCAGATGTTCTTGAGGGATGCCAAACAGGCTGAAGTTTTGCTGAACCAGCAAGAAAATTTCCTCTCCAAGGAAGATGTGCCGGTAAAATTTCCTCAATTAATTAAACGATCTTTCTCTAAGCAGATTTTTCTTCTAGCATTATTCTAGTCTTGATCTATTGCAAAACCTGTACTATGTAAGCTCTACACTGCAGTTGTTGTCAAACTGCTTCTTGTATACTGAAGATTGTTTCAATTTTGCGTGGCTTTTATTTTCATAATATTTCAACTCTCTTAAATATTAATAACCCTGGGAAATATTCAATTAATCGTTCTTTTTAGATCATTTGATAATGGCGCTGGACTAAAATCTTGCAGAATTGGCCCAAAACTAAAAAATGGTCAAAAAATCAGATCAAATCATGAAAAAATGACTTTGCAAAATGTGCTAAAATGAAAAGAATCACAAAAGGAACCTTAAAATTGGCCAAAACTAAAAATCATAAAAAAGAACCTAGCAAAATTCACTGAAACTAAAAAAAATGGCTACCGGTACAAAATTGGCCATTACTAAAAAAATCTAACTATTAAAAAGGGCCTGCAAGAATGTGACTAAAATATAAAATAAGCGAATAAAGGGTCTAACGTAATTCTAACAATCTACAGTGTGATGTTTATGGTCTTGTCTTTTCATTCTGTTCCAAACTTCACATATTTTTTTTTTTACATTTAGTATTTCTTAAATGTGTCTACATGTATATTATTGCGCAATATTTTTTTTTTGGTCATTGGCACAAAATTTTAATTCACTTTAAAGTGTTTGTGCACTCATTCTGTTGGTCACCAACATTGTATGTTTACATTTCCATCTCATGACAGATTCCGAAGTCTCTCTTTTTAAACGGACAACTGAAATGTTTAAGTTATCTCAACATCTAAAAATGTAGAAGCTAAGAAGTTTAAGAAACTAAAACTTTATTGTTGACATCTGAAACACTATTGTTGGAGTTTAAAAAAAAGATTTTGTCAATTGAATAGATTGAAAAGTGCTTATCTGCTCTCTTATTTTTGTACATGGATATAATTTTTCAGCAATTGCTGTGCAAATTAAGTTTAGCTGATCTGTTTTTCAAAGATTTTATTTTATTGAGGTGTTGTTATAGCCTTTGTGTCGTAGGTATTAGTGAAAAGTCATGCAAAAAACATTAAACTTGGCCATAATTCCAAAATGCTTCAAGATATTCAAATGAAACTTGGTACACATGTTGCCAGAGACAAAAGCACAATGTGTAGCAAGGCCCATAACTCTGGCATACTGTCCAAGCGGCCAATAGTGGTGTTACATCGGGAACAGAGCTACCTAAAGAACAAAAAAAGGCCCACAACTCCAGCTCAAATAATCATTGATTTATGCCCCTTGTTTGACAGAAAAGACGAGTGTTAATGTTTGCTCTGCAGAGCTCTTTTTTACCCTTTCATGTGTATTCATGTACTCTCACTTTCTGTAGAACGCACTTGGACTCATTGAAACAAAGGTAACTGGTCGTCACGGAAAATCATCGCATGTCCGACTCATTTTGTCACGTCTTGTGTTGTCAATGTAGCGCCGACTTGTTTCTGCTTTTAGAGAAGAAAAAAAATTATTTAAAAAAATCGGAAATACAATTTTCATGTTTTTTTGTTTATTTTTCTGGTTTTCTTTAAAAAATATAACCTACAGCAACTATTTTATTTTTTACTACGGGGAAAAATGTGGATATTTTTATACCTGCTTATTTTCTTTGTAAAAATTTGTTGTTGCAATGTAGTGTTGCATGTCAAGTAGATTAATATACATTAGATAGAAGTTACTACGGTTTTCTTTTTAACATTAATAAGGACAGGTTTACCCCGTTAATGGTTTGCTACAATGATTGCCTTGCTTGTAAGTTTTACTGTCAACAATGTTTCCATATGTTTAATTTCATTAGTGACAATATGTTCAGTATTACTTCATAGAGATATTTTCGATTAAAAACAGGGAAACAAGAATACAGGGAAACAAATAATTAATGATCACATGGTAGCAATTCACATAAATATAAGATGTGTATAACAATGGATTTCCAAAAAGCTTTCTTCAGGGTGATTTGCCTTATTTTTTATTGAGGTTACACCCAACTATTACTCACTGAGCTTTTTCCTGAGGTTACATTGAACTATTACTGACTACTTGTAGAACACATTGGAGGCGGCAGATAACCTGATCAAGAGTCATGAAGCGTTCATTACAACAATGGATGCCAACGATGAGAAGATCAACGCAGTTCTCACATTTGCCAACCGGCTTATGGAGGATGGCCACTATGCTGCAGACAAAATACACAAAAAGGCGGAAAATATAAATGAAAGGTAACATTTAATTTAATTTCTTCAACATTTTTTGTAACTTTATTTTTTTTATGTCACTTCACAAAAATCCTACAATTATTTGGGAAAACACCCCTGCTTTTTTGTCATATATTGTACAAGTCTTTGAAACCTTGTTCCTTTTATAAGTCATATTTTTTTATTAATTTAAAATAACTGGATCCAATTTTTCAGATAAGATTAAGTCCCTTATAACCAAATCATATGAAGCTCACTATATTTTTTTTTGGTATAATTTGTGTCATATTCTCATTTAGAAGATTTTAAAGACCTTTAAAGGAAGTCATCACCATTGTTTTTCACAATTTTCACTATGAATTAATTTCATTTTAGAAAATAATGTTAAAGGTAATAGTTTGATAATTGAAATCATTTGGCTTAAGATGTTAATGAAATCATTTGGCTTGAGAATTTTTCGAGAAAATTGGTCCTGTACGATAAGCCCATCTGTTTGATGTGTTTCAGGCGTAACGCTAACAGGCAGAGAGCAGATGAACAGCTTGACAGACTCAAGGACCAACTCCTGCTACAGCAGTTCCTCCAGGAATGTGACGAGGTTTGTGACCATTGTAAATTCAGATTTGTTTCAGCTTGAGGGTGAATACATGAATCAATCTGTGGTCCATCAGTACTGGTTTCAGTATTTGAGAGGACATGAGAAGGTACCCAAATCCAAGCTTTAACCCATGACATTCTGAGTGAGAGGACGACACAAGCGTACCATTTAACATCTTCACCTGTCATGATATTGCAAAACTGTGTTAAATTATTAGCGTTTTAATTTGTCAATGTCTTATAATCCTCTTTATAAAGACCAATGAAATCAAGTTATCCCATACTATATATTTTAAACTCATTAAGAGTTATTTTTAAGAATACAAACACCTTGTGTGATTTCATGCAAGCCTAAAACATGGTGTCTTGGTGTCCATTTTTCAAAAGACTAAGGCTGAACAATTGTTGCCTTGTTTGCATAGTTACGAGACTGGCTGCATGACAAGATGGCCGCCGCAGAAGACGAGACCTACAGAGACGCAAAGAACCTCCACAGCAAGTACCTGCGTCACCAGGCCTTCGAGCGCGAGATTAACGCAAACAAGGACAGGCTGCAAAGACTGCAAGAGGTGAGAGAAAAATTGAATTACAACATGTATGTACAGGTAGAACATGCGAGTGATATTAAGAAATGGTTGTCGGAATACTTATTAAACAGTTGAATTTCTTAATTTTTTCAGGATTAAAAAAATAAGTGCTTGCAATTGCACAATTTTCCTACCATTAACATTGAGTGCATTGAACTTCATTATTATTATTATGTTGAAATTTCTTTAACTTCCCAAATAGTCTTTATATGCTCAAGATTGTTAATATCTAGAAAGTTGTTTTTGCTGTTTCAGTTTCAAAACTGTTGATTCTATAATGTTGTATTCTTGGCTTTCATTTACTTAACAGTGTACAATAAAGCCCTCTCCCTGTCCTTATAATGCCATATGACCCTCAGCAGTACGTAATATTTCTAAATAATACCACATCGATTTCTTAAAATAAAAACTTCTCTCCTCTCCTCAGGCTGGTGAGCAGTTGATGGCCGAGAAACCTGAAACTCGGGAACAAATTGGGCCGATTCTGGCAAGCCTCTCCACGCAGTGGGATCAGCTGGAATCCACAACAACAGAGAAGGCCGACAAACTGTTCGAGAACAAGCGAGCTGTCCTGTACGAACAGAGTTGTGATGATATTGACGGCTGGGTCACCCAGCTGGAGTCGCAGATTATACAGGCGGAGTCGGCGAAGGACTTGACAACCGTCAATCTCCTGATGCAGAACCAGAACGTAAGTGTGCCAAGGATCTGTGGAATGTTTCATCATTTCTTTTAAAATTAAAAAAATGACTTAAAAAAAATGACCAGTTTTAAATATTTTTTCCTTTCATTTGCTTTACCTACAGTTCGAAGATAAGGAAAGACAGTATGCTGGATTCAGGGAAATGAACAAGTTTGTCATAAAAAGTAATCCATCAAAATCCATGGTTATTTATTGATTTTGTCCCATGCATGAACATCTATTCATTGGTTTAACAGTTTTGAATATTCATTTCAAGGCAGCTTGGTGCTGTGGTGTTTTGTTGTTGAGCATTTGCCATATTGATCTGATTAATCTTTTATTTAACCTTTAACATATTTTTATTCACATGAACATTCCAAAGCAGGTTATTTTGATTTCAATTTATAAGCTGAAATATTTGAGAAAAGGTTAATTATTGTGCTTTCTGCTGTGGTAGCCAAAAACCAGGATGCATGGCCATTCATTTGCACAAAATTTAAATAAAATAACATGCAAATAACCCTGCATGGTACTTGATGTTTCAGTGGATATATGACATGATAATTCAGGACGTATGTTTGTACATTTTGAGGTGGTGCATTGCACTTGATTGCAAGAAGTAACGGAGCTTTTTTAATCACCCTTCTGTCTGTATTATGTCATTGCTCATTCACCGTGCCCATCTGTTTTTCAAAGAAGGAAGGTTGAGGTGTTGTGATTGCCCTGGTGTCGTTGTCGTCTGTTGCGTTGTCATGCAAATGATTTAAATTAGGTCATAAATCAAAAACAGTTCAAGATATTTAAATGAAGCTTGATACACATGTTGCAAGAGACAATACACACACTCACAGCAAGGCCTGTGTCTCTGGCCTTTATAATTTTCAAGTTATAAACTTTGTTTGAACTGAAAAACCCGACAACAGACGTGCTTATGCTCCACGGCGCTCATGTTTTGGTTTTATTTTATGAAGGTAATAGGGGTTTGATTTAAGTTTAATACCTTGTTTTTTTCTCTCGATTTGATTGTTATTTGTTTGAAATGATGTGTGCTTTTGACAATTATACATTAACAGACAATGAAAACTAACTTCTTTAAACCTCTCATCTGTTTTAAATGCAGTTTCTCAACTTCACATGCAATCGGCATTCATGTCTTATTCCTCAGAGCTTGTCATTTCCTATCTGTCTTTACAGGAAATTTTCCTCAATATGCACATATTTTATTCCAGCTGGAAGATTTTGTCTGCTTCTAATGATATATTAGAACTTAAATCATGCTCACAGAAGTATATGTAAATTAACATGACAAAAACATCAATATTTAAAAAAAAACACAAAGCCTGTCCACAATATTGAAGAACAGCCCTGGTACAAGCAATGTTTTGCAACCTCCTTGTTGTTATAGATACAGTTACTTGGATGTAGACATAAACAAATAGTTTCTAGAGTATAGCTAATCCTTATTGAAGTCTCTCCCTTTCAAAGAGTACCACCTGGTACAAACTGATTCTTACCTTACATCTCAAACCTTTCCATTTTGAGAATATTTTAACATAAATTTGGAAACAGTTAATTGCTATAATCATAGAAATTGAAAATGGAAATACAGTAGAAATTGAAAAGTGGCTTGTCAAAAAAGTGCTGCGTGCTTCTAGGTAATTGTCAAAATGGGTCAGAATGTTAAATTCTGTGGGATGCAAATCAAAGCCCTTACAACTGTGAGTTAGCTGACCTCGTGAATGTTGTAGGTTTTAGTCGTATAAGGGAGATTATCATGTCCATTGCAATACCTTTATAAATAATGTTATTTCAAACATCAGTATGCAAAACCGTGTTAAATGATACCATCATTATTTGAGGTCACAAGGCATCGATATATAACATTTTAACTATAATGGTATTGGATGGTTGCAAAAAAGACGATTTCACGTCCAATTTCAGTTCAAAGAAAGGACAAAGACGTTGACTACGTTAACTTGAATTTTTTTTCAGTCATGTATTTTACATTAATGTAATCAGTATGCAACACCCGTATAAATGACACCAACTTTGAGGTCACTAGGCATTGAGTTTAACATTATTGTCAAAGATTATTTGTACATCGAATACCAAATGAGTTAACTGACCCTACTAAAGCCTCTGTTGAGTTTGAAGATGCAAATCCAATCATACTAAAACCTGCTTGATGCTGCGCTACTTGATAAAATCAGTGAGTGAATTGACCTATCTAAAGCCTCTGTTGTTGTTATTGTAGCTTTTGGAGGGCCAGATGAAACTGAAGCAACAGCAGGTGAATGAGCTAGATGAACAGATGGTTCATGTGAAGAAGATAGAACCAGAGAAGGAGAGCATCATTGAGGCCAGGAAGGCTGCTGTCGCAGAGAGGTAAGGACCTTATAATATGATGTAAAAAGATGATAGGTGAATGAGCGGGATGAACTGATGGTTCACTTGAAGATAGAACCGAAAAGGAGAATATTATAGAGGCCAGGAAGGCTGATGTCCGGTACAAACCTAATGTCTTGAAGTCGAGACCATTATATCAAACTTGATAAATTTGATGTTATGAATTATTGGTGTCCTCCAGAATAATAGGCCAGAGAAACGGTTGTTGCTGAAAGAAATATGGCACAATTGTGGACATGTATCTGCAAGGTCGCTCAAAGCACACCAAAGTTATGGCTATTGAATCGTGAAAAAATAATTGCTTTCCAACTTGAGCAGTTCTTATTTTAACTTGGCTATAATGCTTTTGGGCATGTATAATAATTATGGTATTTTTATCGTTACGCAGGTTTGCTAAGATCCAGGAGCCACTCGTGCGTCGTCGTGAGCAACTGGAGAAGGTCAAGTTCATCCACCAGTTTGTACGCGACGTGGAGGATGAGAAATTGTGGATCGAGGAGAAGATGCCACAGGCAACCAACCCCAACTACGGAAACAGTCTGCTCTCCGTACAGCTACTGGAAAAGAAAAATCAGGTAGGATTCGTATTTTTAATGGTTGAAATAGTTAAGCCTTTATTTATGTCCCTTTTTTTGTTGCAAGGTTAAGTTGCATGATAAAAGGATTTGTGACGGATTAATCAGTTTACACAAGAACATTTCTACTAAAACAATGTGATTTTCAAAAAACTTCTTTGAAGATGTCATTGTTAATGATGTTAATTATTCTCACAAATCTGTACTGTCTGTATTTAAGAAGGTAACATCTAATGAATATTCTCAATTTATCATAAAGCAGAAATATCTTTATTAGTTGCACGATTTTTGGTTGATGTTCACTTAAACTACTTGTGTATTCTACAATATTTACATGTAGTTTACTCTATGATTTGAAATCAGAAATTGAAAGATGTTTTTTTACACTTTTATATTTGCATGCTCAGTTTTTAGTTTGTGATTACCGGTATACTTCAGCATAGTTTGTTTGAAAAAGAAAACAAAATTAACAGTTGAAATATAATAATTGTGGATGCTTTATCTATATTCAAATCACAAAAAAACGTGTGTTGTTTTTTAAAAACTTCTATAAAGAATGTTTCTCGTCATAACGCCTTTATCAGTATACAAAAAGCATCATCGAAATGATGTGGGGTGAATGTCATACACTGTTTAATTCTTTAAGTGGCATAAAAAAAGATGTTAATAAAACAGAAATGTGATATAGACTCCTATTTTTTAAAATTTGTTTGTGTTTTGTGTAGAAACCCATGCAGGTATAGTATTTCAGTAACATGCCGTATTAGATAAGTTAATACTAGATATTCATAGCACTGTTATACCTATCATGTCATGTCATGTCATATCATCATTATTGCATTTCATGCCACACATGTAATATATCATAGGTATGGTACATCATGCAATATCATGTCATTTCATAATTGAATATCATATCATATCATAATTGAATATCATGTCATATCATAATTGAATATCATGTCATATCATCACTATCACATATCATCACTATGGCATTACATGCCATAATTATGTCATATCAACACTATTCCATATCATGTCATATTATCATTATGCCATATCATGTCATAACATCAATATGGCATACCATGCCACAATCATGTCATATACCACTCATATTTCATGCCATGTCATGTCATGTCATGTCACCACTATTGCATATCATGCCATTTCATTATTCATCAGTAGATATTTTATAAAAACAAAAATTGATGACTAATGGCTTTAAAACATTTCTGATTTAACAATAATTGCCTCTTTTTTAACAAATCGGTTAATCTTAGCATATAGACTTCCTTGATTTTTTCTCTTTTTCGCCTTTGTGACACTTAACCTGACACAGAAAACCTGTCTTTCTGGTGCAATTTTCTAGCATGTGACCACAATGCTGGGAGCCTCTAAATTAACTTTAATTGATTCTAACCCATTATGTTTTGAACACATAGAAGTACCAAAGACCCCCAATTTCTCACACGGAGTCCCTGGAATACCCAGCTGTGACCGTAATTTATTGGGAACACCCAATTTAAAACCAATTCTAAAAAATCCCACTTAAACCATCATATTCATCTATATATACATGTAATCTCACACATATTTTATTTTACAATACAATGTACATACATGAACGTCATATTTACAGGGCATATGCAAACACCTTTGTATCAATTAGCCGTTGCATATACATATATACAAATCATACTTAATA
The DNA here is from genome assembly GCF_026914265.1 of Mya arenaria. Taxonomy (NCBI): domain Eukaryota; kingdom Metazoa; phylum Mollusca; class Bivalvia; order Myida; family Myidae; genus Mya; species Mya arenaria. Next base: position 38,346,938 of record NC_069132.1, read on the forward strand.
TGAACTTGTATTGGCTGGATAGCTATGACACCATGTATTTTTTATAAGTCATGTACAAATTTATTTATGCTATGGCAAAGGATATACATGCTTTAACTGATGTAACAGTATATATGTTGAGTAGTTTGCATTTAGGAAAGTTTTCACCCTCTTAGTTTCAAAATGTTACATTTAGTATAGTTACGGTTCCTCCCACATATTTTGTTTCTCCGGTTATTTATAGCATGTTATTTGCTTGTTTAAGTTTCTATTCTTTTACGTCAACCCTGATTTAATGAGAGAATAAGAGGTGATTAAGGATTTGGTCCAGTACGTCCAAAGCAAAAAAATTGACAAACTGAGAAAATTTTGAAACATTGATTAGAATGACGAAAATAATTGTGTTTGTTTAAAGTGCCTGACTAGATTTAGAAGCTATTTGAAACGGAAAAAGTTTTCATGCTAGTTTGTTAGATTAATTTTATTCCCTTGCGACCAAATCCTTCGTCAGTAATATCAGAAGAATTCGACAATATCACAAAACTAAAACCTTGTTACTCACTGTGTCCCTTCTTTTGGTTCTGTCTAGTCGCTGCAGACCGAGATTGAAAACCATGAGCCCCGTATCGACTCGCTGGTGGTGACGGGCGAGGAGCTGATACGAGAGGGACACCCACAATCGGAGGAGTTCACGGCGCTCATGAACGATCTGCTCGCACGTTGGAAGGAGCTGAAGGACGCTGTCGAGACAAGGAAAGACCGTCTGCAGTTGTCTGACATTGCACAACAGGTAGTGAAAAAAGTTTTGCATTAAAGTCATTTCTGTGATTAGCTAGTTGTCATTGAACCAGTCAATAGTCGAGTAAAGGGATAATATTTCCTAAATATATATATTAGCATATGGTTGTATTATCTACTGGATTACTTTGACAACCTCTCACAAACAAACTCCTACTAGTGGCAAGGCAGGGCAAATGTGTCATGTCATTTAAAATAGTCAATTACTACAATTATTGGACATTACATAAAACTAGAGATTATTTTCGGTACTAATGTCCTAATTGACATGTTTAAAATCATTTTTCTTAAATGAAATGTATAACTCCGGTAGAATGTGACATCACACATTTATTTAAGTTGGTGTAGTAAAATCAAGAACATGAAAGCTTTCAAGTGGAAGCCTGGCCCCAATTTTTCTCCTATCTCTAAACTTCTTAAGTCTCTTATAACATTATGATAAAGCGAATCTCACAATATTTTTTTTTTGTAATATTTGTGTATTTTTACTTCTTTAAGAATTTTTAGACTTTAAATAGGACTTATCTCTGTAGTATCACAATAAATCATTTTTCATTTATTAAAATCAAATTAAGGTATTTGTTTTGGCTAATTAAAATAAACTACTTGAGTCTGTTCAGCTTATGAAGTTTCGAGAAAATGGCTGTTGCAATCTAGTTGAGTATAACACTTCACCTTTGTTACACTACAGTACTACTATGATGCATCCGAGGCAGAAGCATGGATGAGTGAACAAGAGCTGTACATGATGGGTGAGGAACGGGCCAAGGACGAGATCGGGGCCCAAAACATGATGAAGAAACACCAAACCCTTGAGAACGTTGTGGAGGATTACGCTAACGTGGTTCGACAGCTGGGCGAACAGAGCCGGGCACTCATTAACCAGGAACACCCGGAAAGGTAGGCTTGGGAGAAATGAAAATAAATAAATAATGTGAAATTATGTTTGTATGCTGTTTGGTGTTGTTAATTTAATGATTGATAATAGATTCATAGCTTCAATTTCAAACTGAGGTGACTTAACCCAATTGATGTTATATTTGATTGAGATAGGTGGTATCAAATGCAGCTTACAGACAACAGCTGTGTTTTGAATAATGCAAAACAAAGCCTATTTATAACTCTGGAACAATATTTTGTAAGTATTATCCTTTGCCAAAGTTTGTTTAGTTCATAAAATGACCACAATCAGGGCTTTTCCATTTAAAGATACATCCCACCCCAAGAAGGCAAAATAAGAAGGGGGATTTCCTTTTTGTTTTTTGGTCTATGAAGTTTAAAAAAAAATCTGAAGGGAGGCGGTCCAATTTGAAAATGTCTTCCTGGAGTGGGTTGTATGTATGAATGAAAAAACCCTCATTTAGGCATAAATGTTCCAAATTAAAAACCCCATCTTCATAATTCACAGTGACCAGATTGCAGTACGTCAATCACAAGTGGACAAACTGTACGCCGGGCTGAAGGACCTTGCCCAGGAGCGGCGCAGCAAGCTCGAGGAGGTTCTTAAGCTGTACATGCTCAGTCATGAGATCGAGGATCTTATGCAGTGGATCGCCGAGAGAGAGGTCGTCGCGTGCTCTCACGAACTGGGACAGGATTTCGAACATGTTTCAGTGAGTTTTGCAAAATTTGTTGAAAATTTTGTTGTTTGTTAAGATGAAGTATTTGGTTGATGTTAAAAAATACCTTCTTATTGGAATTGTAAATATAATATGTATGAATTTGTACGTTAAACCAAAATATCTACAATCTTTATTTGTTACTTTATTGAGTGAAAATGTTAATCATCATTGGAATACCTGTAAATGTTTTGGCTCTTTATTTAAATCTGAAGTCTGCGTATTGCTGCTTAAAGACATATATGTTTTCATCCATTGATTGACAAGAAAAATGTTGTGTAAGGATAATCTTATTATATTGAACAATATTTCAATTTCAGTTACTTAAGGAGAGGTTCCATGAGTTTGCACGCGACACTGTGTCTATTGGCACAGAGCGAGTGGCCGCAGCCAACCAGACTTGCGACAACCTGATCGCACTAGACCATTCAGACTCTGCTATCATCGCGGAATGGAAGGACACACTGAATGAACGCTGGGAAGACCTGTTGGAGCTGATCGACACACGCGCGCAGGAGTTACAGGCTTCATGGGAACGACACAAGTTCTTCAGTGACTGCAAGGAGACACTGGAAATCATCTTTGTAAGCTGGCTCTATGATTTGATTAAGGATTGCTGTATGAACCCAGTAGGGCACACGCGCAAATTCCATGAAACGCTAGCGCTAGCAATTCTTGGTCAGTCGCTTGCTTGACTATTTGCGTTCATACACCATACAAAAAAATGTGATCAATTTTTATATTTGCATTTAAAAAAATAAATATTAATTGCAATTAGAAATAAGTATTTTCTGCAATTGAGTCTTTGTTCTTAAAGAAGTGTAATCGACAACACACGTTGGTATAAAAGAATTGTTGATAATGTAGTGCTAATCCAATCGAAGCCCAATATTGAAATTGACAGTGACGTTGTTACTGATTGCGTGTTAAACAATAATGAACGTCAAGATACATAGGACTATGTGAATGTAAATATTTAACTTTATTTTTAATTACGTGAGTGTTACTTTTTATGTGAGGTATGGTTGACTTCTAAAGGAAAAACAGGTATCAACAATTAAAAAAAAGAGGCTTAAACAAGCCTTGATAGTTGCTGTTGTATCATTTTAAATCTTCTTTCTACCATACAGGAGAAGCAAAACTACATCCCTGATGAGCTTGGCCGGGACGCCCAGAGTGTGGCAGCCCTGCAGAGGAAACACGCAAACTTTGAGACCGACCTTGTCACCCTTGAGTCACAGGTAAATACACTGTACTAACAGACAGTGCTTAGTTGAGCATATTCCAATCTGCCGTTGTATAGATTGATATTAATATCAATTAATCTTATTAAATTCCTTTGATGTCTGAAAAAACATGTTGACTTCAGTTTCAATTAATTCTCTTGACTGTATTTTTTGGGCCGAATTTAGAGACTGATAGTGTCTTTGTTAACGATTTTAAGGTATCACAAAAGGAATCTGAATTTGTTTAAACAAATTGTATAATTTAATTTTCCACTCTACATGTTTTTGTATATATATGTTTACATGTATGTTCAAACGCTTTGTCCCGTGTTTTAGGTATAACAGTAGGACTCTGTTTAAACAAACTGTGTGAATATTATTATTCTACTCTGGAAATCTTATATATTTGAGAAAGTAGATATATATAAATGTCTACATGTATATTAAAACACTCTTTCTCGTGTTAACAGGTTCGTGCCATACAGGAGGAGTCGGGTCGTCTACAGCTCGGATACGCTGGGCCGAAACAACGCGAGATTAGTGACCAAGAACAGGAGGTGCTTGACGCTTGGCTTAACCTTAACAATATGGTCGAGACACGTAGACTCAAGCTTGCTAACGCCAGCGACCTGTACAGATTCTTCAACATGGTGCGAGATCTTCTTCTCTGGATGGACGATACTATTAGGCAGATGAATACACAGGAAAAACCAAGGTAGAGAATTTGCAGAAAGTTTAGTCCTATAAATATATTGACATGGTATGCATACCCAAGGATATCGACTAAATATGTTTAAAATGCCTTTTTGATCACTCAGGATTAATCAAGGTATTTGATTATATTGTTTTCTTGTATGGGTACAGGATAACCGTAAGTTTCATATAGGGGTTGTATTTGTTCTTAAAATGTATTTGCTAGTAGCAATTGAGGACTGGTTTTGAGTTTGTCTGGTAAAACATGATTTTGATGGTAAGGTTAAGCAGTGTCTGGATCATATACTAGTGTTTTTCAAGGAATTAATAACATGGCTGGAAACTATATAAGAAATTACTTCTTCAACATTTGTTGTGTTTTCCTGTTTTATCATGGTAAACCAGGGGGCTATTTCATGAAAACTCCTTGAAATTTGCAACAGGAGTCTCCTTGGCAGGATTTGTAGTTATGTGCCTAATCTATCTCGCAATGAAATTTGTATACCCCATAGATATTTGATTAGAATGGTTTATGCTTAGTTGACACCAATGATTGGAACTATCTGATCAAAACTTATTTGTGTTTTTTGTACAATACAAAGTTTTGTGTTACCCCCAGGGATGTGTCAGGTGTGGAACTGCTAATGAACAACCACCAGAGCTTAAAGGCCGAGGTGGACGCCCGCGAGGAGAACTTTACCATCTGTATCAACCTGGGCAAGGACCTCCTGGATAGAAAACACTACCGCTCCGATGAGGTATGTTCTGAATATCTAGTATGTAACAGGGGTTCTTAAGTTTAGCATTAAACCTAAAATCTGGATTGAGAGATTTTAACTTTAGACTATTGTACATTGTAAAGATTGTTTTATGCGGACATTTCCATCAAATACAGTAAGAACTACTTTGAATTGAATATACATGACTTTGGAAACAATTTTAATAGAGGTCTTAGCCCCTTAACCCTGTAATAATCCCTCATAATTAAACTGACCCCCAGCAATTAAAAGGTTTGACAATTCTCAACTGTAGAATCCCTGATGTATGTTTTGTGTCAATATTTCAAAATGCTTAGGAGGTTACTATTCTGACAAAGGAAGTCATCATGTTGATCCGATCTGCTTGTTAAAGGAATGACAATGGTCATCTATTAAGCACCTATCATACAGATAATTACACAAAGATTGGTTCACTAAAAAGAAGTAGTCAAAATGGTGAGAGTGTAGCTTTAAGTAAGACAATAAATATTGAAATTCTAAACTTCTTACGATATTTTGTTGTACGCGCTTTACTAAGATGGCCCATAATGATACGATTATATTGATAATGGCAGTTTTATAACAACCAATAGATGGATTATGATAGAAGGAAGATGTACAATCTGCATACAATGTGTGTTTAGGTTCGTGAGAAGTTAATAGATGTGACGAAGAAGAGACAAGGAATGGTGGACCAGTGGGAGGACAGATGGGAGTACCTACAGCTCAGTATGTATTTCAGATTCATGACCAGTGGTGGGGGGGGGTACCAAAAATTAGGCCTTAATTCAAACTTCTTTTACTGTCCAAAAAAAGAGTAGTTTTTTTAACTATATGTATATGGGACTCAAAATTCACCAAAGAAAATTAAAAGTAAATTATTTTTTTCTACCCTAAACAAGAAAAACTAGCACCAAGGAAGACAGGTGAATCTGCAACTCAGTATATAAGATACGGATTTTTTTGCTGGTAAGGATTTTTAATGATATTTTCACAAAAATAAAAAGCAATATAAACAAAAAAGAATAATTATGAAAAGTGATATAGAAGTCCCTTACGTTTTGAACTTATTTCTGATGTTCTCACTTCATTGATTTTCAGTCTTGGAGGTTTACCAGTTTGCCCGGGACGCAGCGGTGGCTGAGGCATGGCTGATGGCACAGGAGCCATACCTGATGAACCAAGAACTTGGGGTATGTACGCTTTTGAGCGCCACGTTTTAAAAGACAATATAACAGAATTTTGTTTTCAAACTCTATATTTGTTTGCTAGTGAAAATATTCAAAATTAAAATCTGTATATTAATGCTTAAACAAATTGTTTATTACTGGACATGCTAATTTCAGTAGAAAACTTGTTATTAAAAGAGAATTTAGGATAGATGTATGCCATTTTAATAATATGCGAAATTGAAAATTGCGCTTTAATGCTTGAACAATATTTTTGTTACAGGACACACTGGATTCAGTAGAAATCTTGTTAAAGAAACACGAGGCTTTTGAGAAATCTGCAGCCACACAAGAGGAGAGATTCGCTGCCCTTGAGAAACTAACAACGGTGAGTTGTTTAACCTTGGTTTGTAAGCACTCAATTCCATTCAATGTATGTAAATCACTAGTGTCAAGTTATCAGCTTACTCAGAGTTTGTATCAGAGTTCGTAAATTGTTGAAACAATAAAGGGCATATCTAGATCATAAGATGTTCCTGCTAAGATCCATCTGGGCATGTTCACTGTAAAATTTTTATTTCAGAAGGAGCTAGGGAGGATTTTCTTGCATATCTATGCCTAAAAATGTCACATTTGAAGAATTTATATGAAGGTCAAGGCTTACTATAAACTAAGCCTGTCGTTGTCGAAAGGAATTTTTAGAATTGAAAATACTTTTTTGTAAAAACTAATTAAACATTCAGTTGTATTCTTGAACTATTTTAGTTACATATACTTGTAGGGTAAGATTTATGCTTTCAATTCCATTCTCACACTTTATTTATACATATTTATACATGTACTGGTACACTTGCAGTTTGAGATTAAGGAGCGTAAGAAGGCCGAGGAGGAGAAGCCAGAGGATGTGTTAAAGGCGAAGGAGGAGCGCTTACAGAGACTCATAGCCGAGTTCATGCCTCCGCCTAAACCGTAAGTTGTCTTTTGGTTTAAAAAATAATATCTATTTCATCAAGTATAGCTGTCAAAGATTTAGAATTTATCATTACGAGTACACTATAATTACAAGAAGATGAGTCTGGCAGAAAGTGCTTTAATATTCACACTCACCTAGTCCTTTGTGTAGATAAAACATTCATATTGTATAACATGCAAGGACTTACTGCTCATTGTTTGTTTCAATATTGCGCTCTGATTGGATTAGAGTGAAGTCATTTTACCATATACGATGATTATACAATGTTACAAATATCAGCTACTCTTTAATATAAACATATGTTGTTGGGTACATTACTCTTAGACGAATACTCAATTGCAGAAGAAACTGCTAATTTTTAATTATTAATAAATAATTATTTAAATGTAAATATAAGTATTGATCACATGCTAGGTTTCCAATGATTGCCCAGTTTAAGATACTTCATGTAACTCATACCGTTTATCATACAGGCCAACTCCAGAACCAGAACCAGAACCTGTTGTTGAAGAAAAGCCCGTAGTCGAGGAGGCCCAGGTTGCTGAAGCCCAGCGGGAGACTGAGACACCCGCCCAGGCCGGTATGTACCATCACATAGCCCCAGGGAGAGCCCTTACGTGGCTGTGGGGTCAAACTCGGCCCCATCCATGATCATCTTGCATCCTTCTGTGTTGTTTTCATATTGTGGTGTCGTACATACTAGGCCAAAGAAATTGTTTTCAGATTCTTGTCTGTATTTAAATCTAAAGGTTGAGTGGATTTCGTAATAGGTCTGGCATATTATCTTCAAATAAACAAAAGCATCAGGGCTGTTAACTGATTTTCTTATTCTCACCAAGGCAGAAGTTTTTTCCAATTAAAAATTATTTGACAGGGTGGGTGGGATTTTATGAGAATCTTTTAAACTTTTTACTGGCCTTAAACATTGTCATGTAGAGTTGTGAGTGTGTATGTTAGTTAGATCCGGTAGTTCCAGCTTATGTAGAAGTAGATAAGTCGCCATAAGTTTTTTACACTTTAAAAAAAGTCAATACAAAATTTGTGAAAGGAAAACTTAATGTAAGTAGAATGTTGAATGATTGGAGTTGTGTTAATTTCATCCTTTACTGTCGATGTACTTTCATTCATCATAATCATCATTTCATCAATATCATTTTCAGATTTGATAAAAATTACTTGATCAACTCAAAATTCTTGTAAATGCGCAGTTAACTTTTTTTACGTCTTGTTTGTTAATAATTGAAAATGCTTTGATGTCTGCACCGAAAATCTATTTTCCTAATTTCAGTCTTTTTTTTTTTAAAAATCTTTATTTTGATGTTAGCGAGCAAGTTTAATATGGAGTTTATTATCTTTTTAAAGAAGAATGACTTTATTCTAAAAGTTTAGTTTGCCATTTTTTGTCTTCTGGGGGCTAGACACCAGATTAAACAATTGCAAGAAAAAAAGAAAATTGTCAAAAACTTACATAACATTGACATTGTTGTGTACAACGCATTGAAACTTATCTACTGATGTAACACATTGCATATGATAAAGCATCTTTCATAGTATTTGCGATTTTTTCCAATTTGAAATTTTACTGTGGTTGTCGACCACATATATCTCAGTAAGTTAAAAAATATTGTTGGTATTTTTATCCGTACTCATAAAACAGATATGATTTAAACCAGGAAACCATTATCCCTATTTTTTAACAAGTAAACACAGATAATTCAATCATGTAAAATGATGTATTATCAGCCTCCTACTGGCTTGCATTGACAATTCTGAACTTGTTTTGAGGAAATACTGTTTTAACCAATCATTGAAATTAGACTTTTGGATGAACAAGCCCGAATTCATATACTATAGCTTGGCATCAAATTTTTGAACAAGCCCTGCTATATAAAATTCAGAATTTGAGTAAGCCCGGAAGATATTTTACCAGTGCAGGGCTTGCGGGCTTATGTTAATTTGGACCACTGTTTGGGATTATCTGGTGTCTAGCCCCTATAAGTTATTTATTGCTTTAGTTATTGTAACACTAACAACTTTCTCTCTTTACTGATCAAGTATAATCACCTTTGCTTCACATTCTTTTAGCTGCAGCTTCTTTCCTTCAACAAATAGGTAATCTTGCCGTCGAGTTTGATTTGCAGTTTTGGGTTCAGCTATTCAAGGGCACGTTTGAACGGAATATTTTGGAACGCATGCAACTCATTTTCATTTCATTTTGATTTTGTTCATCCTATAATTTATCACATTTCTTTTACTTTTTTAGATAAATTTTTTTTGTGTAAACTTATAACTTCAAATTGGAGTTAATTAAGTTCTTTTTTTAGCTCGTCTGTTTTTCGAAGAAAAAAAGTCGAGTTATTGTGATAGCCTTGGCGTCGTCGGCGTCGTCTGCGTCTGCGTCTGCGTCGTCGTCGTCGTCCAAAAACTTTAACCTTACCTCATAACTCAAAAACCGTTCAACATTTTCACATTAAACTTGCTACACGTGTTCCTATTAACACTATGCATGTTTATAGCAGGTCATATAATTTTGCCTTTAATTAATATTGAGTTATCCCCCCTTTTCGACTTGGAAAAAAAACAGACGAGCGTTGGCACCCACTCCGCGGTGCTCTTGTTTTCAAATAAATATTTAGTTGCTTTATCCATTCAGGTAAAAAAAAAGAAAAAAATAATATTTACAATATTTTTTAATTTACGAATTTCATTTTAGGCTTAGCATGTGGTGATGGCATCTTTCATAACACTATTTTTTCTTAATATCAGTGTTCTAAATAAGAATTGCTTGATAAGACAAAAGCCTATTTGCAGCATGTAATCTAGAAAAGGATATCACTTCTCTAGAAATGAAATAACTCTTGTTCGGAAGTCTTTTTACAATTGTTAACACAAAGGACAAAATTTTACAAATTGCAATTTCTTGAACATTTTGAAAGGTTTAAAATTTGTAAATCCATTAATTAATTATTGGAGCATCTAAAGGAGATGTATATTCTGCTAGGTTTAAGATTTGAAAGCTGATCAGATTGTAATAATATCACAAATATTAAACGTCTGCAAAATTAGACAACCTACAGTTTTTTGATTGATCTTCAGTTTTTATTGAGAACACTGAACACTGCACCTTGTAGAACTTACTTTTGACTAAATGTTGTACAAGTCATTGTTGTTGCATGAGTATTTCTGGCATACAGGTTCTCCCCCTGTAGTTTCCCCCCAACCCGGCTCTACTAAACCCACAGTCGACATCCCAGAGGTCACTCCGCCCCGATCTGGGTCGGGCGCCCGAAAATCACCGAGGTCAGGGGGTCGGAGGTCGTCGCCCCGGGTTAGTCGTGGTAGTCATGGTAATGAGGAACTGGCACACCCAATGGCTGGTGGAGACGCATCTACGCCGCGCAGTATGTGATAATAATGGTCTAGTTGGGAATAGTCACACTAACACACTGGAATTTAGTGGGACCGCTTTCATGTTGTATAGTTTGTGGTTGCTATCGTTAAATGATTTGTTTGAACTTATATTACTAAACCAAACCCAGAAATGTTTGATTTATTGCTGTTTTATTAAAAGATTTTAACAAAATGTTTGGGAAAAAAGTGGCATGGCATTTAATAGTTGAGGTGTTGAATGTTTGTGAATTATTCCTTTGTTTTGACATAACTTGAATTGTGCTAACTGTGTATTATGAATCTTTTTAAAATACTTTGCATCAAATATTATTTAAAAGCCTATTATTATAACTTGATATGTAAATGTAAGACGTTTTCTTTGCATAAGTGACGCATGAACGCTCAACTTTTGGCTATGTATCGCAATGTAAAGTGAAGTCATAAAATATAAACCTTATTGCATGAGATTATGATATTATTATGAACTTGGTTGTCTTAACTGACTGAATGGTCCTGGCAAACAAACAGCAAAACAGGCATTCAGTGTGCTACTGCTATATTAAAATATTCAGTTTACTCGATTGGTAGGTGTGATTCTTTTTGCTAATCATTTTAAAAAATAAAATAAAAAAACGTTTTCAGTCAGTTTAGACAATCTGTACACCTAAACTATCAAGATTGGCACAAATCTTGGCAAAAGCATGCTATGTCTTGAACAGATGGCAGATTGCCCATGTTTGTGCCAAAATCCAGATCATGATTACTGGTTACTTGAACATGAATGTATCATAAATGTTGTAGAATCGGCAAGTACGGCGACCACAGTCCATGAGGAAGGAAACTTGGTCCGCAAACACGAGATGGAAAGTGTCACAAAGAGGGCCACTAGCAGGTACTGTGAAGGAGATCAGTTTTCATGACATTTTATGTAAATGGAATTGGCAAATATTTTGGACTTTGACGAGAATCAAACCAACAAAGCAATTTCCCTATTGGTCAAATTCTTGACTAGATAAGCTTTTGGATTTATAGCAGTTTGTCCAGATGTATAATATTTCTGGTTTGAATACTCGTTTAATCACTGATAAAAACAATATGTATTGCTACTTGCTGTTAAAATATGGTGCTCTTGTAAATTTATTTATGTTGGCCTGTCTGTGGTTTTTGAAGAGAAAAAATAGTTTGAGGAATTATGAAAGCCTTGCTTTAATCAGCATTGGCGATGAAATGCAAAAAAATAAGCTCGACTATAACTCCAAAGATGTTAAATATACTTACACGTTTAACTTTTTTCTCAGTGGTTAAAATCTGACAGAAAGTTGGATGTAATTGACATCTAGAATTGTAATAGTATTATTAGTTATCTATCGAATCATAATGTTAATTATGGTAATTATAAATGGAAATACAGGTAGAAGGTAACCAGATTTAAATTTTGAAATGAACAAACCCGAATTTTTACACTATTAAAGTGCTTGGCATAATTTTTTTACAAGGCCTGCTATATAATATCCCGAATTTGAGCAAGCCCAGAAAGCATTTTATCAGTGGTGGGCTTTTTGGCATGTACAAATTACAACCTCCAGTAAAATTTACTTTTATATTTTATATTTACATCATTGCTCATATGCTTGTTTGTATTCCAGGTCATGGGACAAGGTGTATGTAGTTGTACATGGGCCCTCGTTGGCATGCTACAAGGACCAGAAACATGCCAAACAGGTATAAATATTTCATACATTCATAAATCATTGGCATCCACATCTTGGTCAGGAAGATTGATTGCTCATCTCGAAATAGTCTATTGCTATGTGTGTGTTTTGTAAAAATATAAAAATGTAGAATAACAGTAGAAATATTTTGTTGACCAGGTTTTCACAAGGTGAAACCTGGTTATTAAAATGATGTACGTTGTTCGAGTGGTTGGCGTCAAATTTTCATATGAAACTGAATAACTTCAGTTAGGGTTGACATATCATGACCAAACTTTGTAAATAGGAAGATATTATTGAAACCTTTCATGGGATTGTGTTGTGGGCCCCTAGGTTCAAGGTCACTTTTAAAAAAGAAAAACGATTGAAACTGAATCCCACAATGAAGGTTGAAGTTCTGTCAATCATTGAAAACCTTGTTTTGTCGCATTGCAGCGTTTCTTGTTGTATACACTAAACAGCATTTGATTTTAGACTTAAAATTCCCCATGATTATTTCAGGACCCGAGCTCGCTTATTCACCACGAGACTGCCATGGATCTGGTTGAGGCCGAGTGCGACCCAGCCAAAGACTACATTAAACGACCACATGTGTTCCGACTGCGCCTACAGATGGGCGCAGAATACCTCTTCATGGCAAAGGATTCGGTAAGTGATGTCGTATTTTCAAATGATTAAATATATTTTGCATTATTTTTGATGGCTTACGATGTGGAAGAGAAGTTTTACATTCATATTATCCCTATTAAAAACTGGGAGAAACACTTAAAACTGGCAATAATAGAAATGATTGATGCTATGGGACAGTACTATGTCCCTCAATACATTTGTATTTCACTATTTAATATTTAAACAAATACCTCTGTATTTCTCCTGAACATGAGCAATAAAGACAGAGATGCACCATACCCGATACATGTATATCCTTGACTCCCTATATATGCTATTAGCAATGAAAACTTAAAACACAGGGTTTGAATTCAGGCATCAGCATTTCCAAATTCAGTAACCTCTATACACTTGAATCTCAAAGATTGATGTTGTTAGACTGGAATGTCAGAACTATACTGTAACTGTCAGCAATGTGGTATGTCTGCCGATGAACTCGTCACCTTAGTGCAATAACTCAATAACTGCATATAGAAATAAAAGCAGATATTGAGTTCTTGCACTATGGTGACGAACTGTTTGTTTTGGGTTTTTACTTTTTTTGGCGTATTTGAAGCCATGAGAGCCCTCAACGGGCTTCTATAAAGCCAGTTTTGCTTTTGTGGCAGTAGGCTTTGACCCCTTCTATTCCCATTTGGTGCCTCAAGCAGCCTTCACACCCCTCGACTAATTGGTTTCAGCCCTTAAGCTGCCAGATCAATAACATCCCAGACTACAGTCCCATGTCCATTAAGTTCTATAAAATTTACTATTCTCTATAAAAATGTGGTTTTGGAGTTAATTCTCATTAGCAGTTTATTATTTGCACAAATTGATCATAATTTTGAAATAATAAAAAGGTTATGAGTACATAAATTTGCCATGTTCATGTAAGGAGGTTATGAAAATGTCTAGCGTATTACGAATTACAAAATTGTCTGGCAAATTATGAAAATGTCTAGCAAATGACAAAAATATGTTGCAAATTATGAAAATGTCTAGCAAATGACAAAAAAAATTAGCAAATTATGAAAATGTCTAGCAAATAAGAAAAATATGTAGTAAATTATGAAAATGTCTAGCAAATGACAAAAAAATGTAGGAAATTATGAAAATGTTGTATTTCAGAAATGTTTAGCAAATTATTAAAATGTCGAGCATAAAGTTCATCATAAGAAAAAAAACCTGAAAATGTTCTTTACTCTTGCAGGTGGAGATGGAGCGTTGGATCAATGCTATAAACAGCACTGTGCGTACAGGGGCTTCCCCAACCAGATCGCAGACCCTGCCAGCCCGCACTGAAGAACACAAAGACAAGAAAAAAGGATTCCTAACGTTTAAGAAGAAATAGACATCTTAATAGTAGTTAGGACTTTTCTTCCAAGTGTCATAATAAATTGTCATTTTCTTCATCAGGCTGAAGTACTATTATGGACTAAGTTCTGTTCATGGATTTAACACACAATACTTTGGTATAATGTCTATCGTGAAGGCATTGATGGAAGAACACGTTTACGCATTGTTTCATTGTCGTTTGTATTGTATATTTTATACAGTGTACATGTATATGCTGTACCCAAGGAAAAATGAAGGTGTATATGTGTCAGACTTTCTGGAAACTTTTTCTATAGTTCATTTTGAAAATACATTGTTTCGCTTTTTTCACACATATAAAGCATTCTTGTATTGTGGATGTATGTGGAAGTTGTATTTTTGTCAAGGACGGGAAATTATTGTGTATGAGCTTTATTCCCTAGTACATTTTTTAAGAGTAAAAGATGAATGGTGAAGGAATAATAGATCTGCTAGGTAGTAGGGCGATGCTTTTTAGGAACGGGCAGCTGAATTGAGTTCGTGAGGAACGTTATTCAAGACCAGCCTGGTTGTTATGTTTCTTTTTCTTGTTCTTTTATTCTTCGCTTAAAAGCTTGTACATATTGTCAGACACTAGTCGGTAAGCCTATTGCCACATTTTAAATCTTAAATGCATTTTTTTTTATCAATCATTGAAAAGTTGTTTGTCTTCGATGAGTGGAATTCTCTGTTATTTATGATTTCTTTGTTAACATTACCAGAGTTGTGGTTATAAAATAATGTTGTCTTTGTTTGATGTTCAAAACGAGTCTTTGTGTATTTTATGTAAGAGAAATAAATGGATGTAAAACTGAAGCAAGTTAACCGTTGTGAACAAGTTTTTATATTTGTTTATATCTGTAATCGCTGTAAACCTGTATTCACTTATTGTGGACATAGAATATAGAGTTTTTATTATAATTTATAGTCATAATGTCCCATCATTCTAGAGTATGAAATACTTCAGTTTTTATCGATTGTAGCAAAATTATTCATAGATTTTATTTATAAAGATAATGTACGCTTCATTATCCAATAATTTGCTTTGCTGTCTCTATATTAGTAATAATAAAGTATGTATTGTTAGGTTATTCCACTATTCTACTGGTAACTATAATTATTACCACAACTAAACATTCGAATTCCATAGATATCTAACACAATTGGTAATAACTTCTCGATAATGTGAGTTTTTTTATTAAAGTCCAACTTTCTGTCTGATTTCTTGCCAAAAGCTCTAAAGAAGATGATCTGTAGTTATAGAATTCCCTTAGAAAAAAAACTAACCTTACGTGTCATGATGATGAACACATTGTACAAATCTTATTTGTATGTTTTTATTATTGGTCGGTGCAATCTTTATTTTATCATACACCCATAGTTGTGCTTCAGCGATATGGACCTCCCTGTACTAGGCATGTATTCTTATACAGGCTGCTATCTGAAATAAAATACATCATCAGTAAACCAGTCTTCTGTTATTTTATTCTGTGAATATGTCAATATGTATACAATTGGAAGCTTTAAACACAAACAGTATGCGCACTAAGTGTAGCAGTATACACACTAGGAAGCAGTATACACACTTGAAAGCAGTATACACCCTAGGAAGCAATATACATACAAGGAAGCAGTATACACACTTGGAAGCAGTATACACACTTGAAAGCAATATACACACTTGGAAGCAATATACACACTATGAAGCAGTATACACACTTGGAAGCAGTATACACACTAGGAAGCAATATACATACAAGGAAGCAGTATACACACTTGGAAGCAGTATACACACTATGAAACAGTAAACACACTATGAAGCAGTATACACACTAGGAAGCAGTATACACACTAGGAAGCAGTATACACACTAGGAAATAGTATACACACCATGAAGCAGTATACACACTTGAAAGCAGTATACACACTATGAAGCGGTATACACACTAATAAGCAGTATACACACTTGAAAGCAATATACACACTAGGTGTAGCATTATGCACGCTATGGGGAGCAATATACTTGATATGGGAAGCAGTATACACTTTATAGGAAGCAGTAAGCAATATACACACTAGGGCGCAGTATACACACTAGAAAGCATTATACACACAAGGTAGCAGTTAACACACTAGGGTGCAGTATACACACTAGGGAGCAGTATATACACTAGGGCGGAGTATACACGCTAGGAAGCAGTGTTCACAATAGGGCGCAGTATACACACTAGGAAGCAGTATACACACTAGGGCGCAGAATTCACACTTTGGGAGGCAGCATACACACTAGGGCGCAGTATACACACTAGGAAGAAGTATACACACTAGGGCACAGTATACACACTTTGGGAGGCAGTATACACACTAGGAAGCAGTATACACACTAGGGCGCAGAATTCACACTTTGGGAGGCAGCATACACACTAGGGCGCAGTATACACACTAGGGCACAGTATACACACTTTGGGAGGCAGTATACACACTAGAAAGCAGTATACACACTAGGTGTAGCATTATGCACGCTATGGGAAGTAACATACTTTATATGGGAAGCAGTTTACACAATATAGGAAGCAGTATACACACTTTGGGAGGCAGTATTCATACTAGGAAGCAGTATACACACTATGGGAACACACTTTGTGAAGCAGTGTACACACTGAGTGAACACACGATTGGAAGCAGTTAACACTCTGGGGAACAGAATACAACACACTACAGGAAGCAGTATACACATTAGGAAGCTGTATACACACTATAGGTACCCATTTACACACTTGGAAGCAGTATACACAATGTAGGAACACACAGTAGAAAGCAGTTTACACACTATGTGAAGCAGTATTCACACTATGGGGACACACAAGATAAGCGGTTTACACTTTATGGGAAGCATTATACGCACTGTGGGAAGAGGTATACACACTATGGGAAACAATAATATACAAGTACACGTATCTGTAGAAGACAGATTGCATTCAATTTTTTTTTTTATATAAAACTATATTCGAAGACAATTCTGAAAGACTTAGAAGCTTGTTACTTCATTAAAAGTACAAAAATACCACATAGGCCAATACTAACGTTTGTTGCGTTTTTTCCAATCAAGCTAGTGGCATAACATGTCATATTTCAAATCCAGATATACCAACTATGAGAAACAGTTTATACACTAGGAACACACAATGGGAAGTAATAAAAAACACTATGCTAAGCAGTTAACATTAAGAGAAGCGGTATACAGACTGCGAATACACAATGGGAAGCAGTATACACACTATGGGAAGCAGTATACATACTATGGGAAGTTATGTTCACACAATGGAAAGCAGTTTACACACTATGGGAAGTAGTATACACACTATGGGAAGCTGTATACACACTATGGAAAGTAGTATACAAACTATGGGAAGCTGTATACACACTATGGGAAGTAGTATACACACTATGGGAAGCAGTATACACACTATACAAACTATGCGAAGCTGTATACACACTATGGGAAGTAGTATACACACTATGGGAAGCTGTATACACACTATGGAAAGTAGTATACAAACTATGGGAAGCTGTATACACACTATGGAAAGTAGTATACAAAATATGGGAAGCTGTATACACACTATGGGAAGTAGTATACACACTATGGGAAGCTGTATACACACGATGGGAAGCAGTATACACACTATGGAAAGTAGTATACAAACTATGGGAAGCTGTATACACACTATGGGGAGCAGTGTATACACTGTGAATACACTATGTTAAGCAGGATAAATATTATTGGAAGTAGAAAATACACTAAGGGAATACTCAATCGTAAGCAGTGTACATTCTTTGAAAAGCAGTATACAATACACTATGGGAAGCTGTATACAATCTTTGGGAAGCTGTATAGCATGCATACTGTGGGAAGCAGTATAAATACTAGGGTAAGCTGTATACACAATATTGGAAGCAGTATACACACACTAGGAAACAGTAATAAACAACTACACGTATTTGCATTCAATAATTTTTATTTTAAACTATATTCAAAGTAAATGCTGTAATACATAAAAAACTAGTGCCTAGCTACGTTAAAATACAAAAGCGCCGCAAACACCAACGTTCGTGTATTATTCTTTTTCAATCAAACCACGGGGTAGCTTGTCATATATTTGCATATTGTAATCAGTAACAATATTAGTACCAAATATTATTTGAATATTGTAAGCAAATGATTTTGCAAGATCACACACACTGTCAATGTTATCCCAATACTTCAACTTGTATTTGCCGAAAAACACTTGGGTAGCTTAAAACAAGCTTGTAGATTAAAATGACAACTGCATTTTACAAGCATTTTGTCAAGCCAGTGCCTACACCTAATCGTGTTTCCATGGACTGGAGGATGTTCGAATGTATAGGGCCTTACACAGAGTGAAAAGGTCGTTTGAAGAACCAAAACATACAACGTAAAATTTGCAAAAAATCATGAACCCGCGAGACATTATTCATAGGGTAGTCTGGGGAATTTTGACACAAAACAAAGTTATATAGTTGACAGACTTTTTCGAAAAATTGCAAATGGTTTTTGACCAAAAATATGATAAAATCACACATATTTCTCTTTTCTGAAGGTCGAATATCTAATCAATACAATATGTGTATCATATAAAATATGTTACACGTATGCGAGTCGCAAAAAGATGGAAATAATAATAATATGTATTTATCTTAATTTATTTGTAACTGTCGATTTTGTGTGTGTTTTTTTTTCTATTTGATTGTGTTTAAACGTTAAGTTAGCATTAAATGAAAACGAAAATAAACTTTGTAAATGGGAAACACTGTAACATACAGCTAAGATTTCATTTGGGGTTGTGCAAGCAAACTGGTTTAAAACCACCAGTAAATATATTTTACTGACAGTTCCAAGGCGATACCTAACAATCCTAATGGTTTTCACATAAGTATTGCTAAACACACCTACCGTAGTTTTTATATAGTGTATATGCACTGTGTTGTTTGTGGAGTTTTGTGCTGCTGTTCAGTGTTTCTTGTTTGTGATTTTTATTGTTTTTGTGTTCTATGTCTTTGGCGTTTACCCTGTGCCACTAAACGGGTTTATGTTTAAACTTTTGGCTTCTGAGCTTGTTTCTGTAGCTTTTCATATACATATTTAAATCGCGACATTGTTTGTTTACGTCTGATATTGATTTGTTTACGTCTGGTCATGATCATATACTGTAGACGATTGAGCGCTTGAAATTTCTTCAATTAACCAATTAAAACTACAAAACCAATATCGAATATTCACGAGTTTAAACGATATGCAGTTTCCCTTTAGAGTCTCGGTAAAACCCATGACGTGCATATGACGAAGCCTCACGTGCTAGTTACGGACTGTTTACCAGTCAACTATTCAAAACATTGTTATGTTGATTACTATTTGTAAAGCAGTCGAAAACAGTGCATTACATTTATAAAGGGCATCGGGTAATAATATAAAATGTGACATTATTTGAAGCAGTTTTCATCACATTACAAATCAGGTTTGTGATTTATTTTAATTTTGTTTCACTAGTAATTTTAAACAGTTTTCTTTTCTGACGGTCAAAAATCCCGTCAATAGGACAATACGTTGTATCATCTCACAAACATGTTTTTCATAAATTAGAGTCCCAAAAAGGTGAGAGGATGAGCGTCCCGCCACTGGATCACAATGTATATTTTAAATAAAAGGTTAAACTATATGTGTTGTTGATATTTTTACTCCAATATGATAAACAAATCTAAGAATTAAATCATAGGTATTGTTATGGACTTTTACTATATAAAACTAAGATTTACACACCTGCATGTTTACATATCTATACATCTTTTTGATCTAACATTATTTCAAATCAATTGAATTTACTTTCCATTTTATCACAAATATATACAATACTTTTTATTTAAGGTCGGGTACATGATAACAAGAAAACATTATTTCAATGAACTATTATCCGACATGAATAACAAACATACATGTATAACATATTAAAGCATACCAATGAGCTTGTGACCTGGAAGTAAAAATATATAGCATAAAAAGGCATATAGTTTAAAATATGTACAAATATTTAGACAAGTATTTACAAGAGCTGTTCCTTATTATATTCATGCATACAATTACAAAAAGTAAGATGGATTTGAGCACTGAACACAGTGATAACACAAACTACTTTTCCCGGCCGAACGGGCGATCCTCACGCGCAAGGTTCCGCTAGTTGACATACTGTTAAATGATTAGTTCTTTTAAGAGTATAACTTAATGGATAATCGTATACATTTAAAAGCAAAATTGTAAGTAGCAGTACATACAGGGGAAATTACAGCATGGTGCATTGATGTGTAGGTGGTAAAAATGTTATAATTAATCTAGCTTGATAGGAAAACTCTTTGGAAGGTTACTAAGTAGATGTTTTGTATCATTGAATTTGTTATATGTAATGAATGGTCATTGAGTCTTCAAGTTTACCCATTTATTCAAAATCAGATTATTTCAAATAAGAAAAACATCCTCCGAAACGTTTTTCCTGAGCTTTGATGAATCTCACTAACCGTTGTAAAGCAAGGTATAAACAATCCGTAACCTATGAGTTTGAGGACAAGTTATTAAATACCCATTAGATATCCCAATGGTTTGTATTGATGTTTCCTTTTTGTCTTAAATCAGTTTATACAATTGTTCAACTGGAGGAGTTTGACATTACTTTGTTTGAATGTTTACCATAATAAGACAATGTTTAGTATTGAAGGTCAATGTCACCCTTATGAGTCAATGGTCGAAATAAATTTATTTCTGCTTGTACAGACGGTATTTCTATCAAGAAGGGACAAACATGGTAACGTTCACCATGAAAAAATTAGAATCGTATTATATACACATATTTTATTTCAAGTATAATTTAATAAAATATCTAAAATTGATACTTACTTGAAGGTTGGTGTACATCCAATTTATTCCACTCCATTGTGTTAGTAATTTTAGTTTCAGTTTACCTTTGTTGGCAACATCAGCATATTCATGCCTTTGGTCAAACACAAACATAATAATATACATACAGATGGCCACATAAAAGAAAAATTAACATTTCTATATCTCACTTCATACAAAATACATAAATATCAAATAAATAAAGCAATACATCAATGGATACAAATTTGTGTTTCAATAGTATTAAAAGATCTCAAGACAAATGCACAAAAAGGGGTACTCTGATTGGTATAACATATTTAACATTTTCTGTTCTCTCTAACAATGTTGATTACATTTTAATGAATGTTCATTCAATCTAAATTTTGACAAAGCAATTCGATAATACTATATGAATGGATCAATATATCTTTTTTCAAATATAAATTCCCTTTTAAACCTAACGTAGTATTCTAATTTACTCTATGAATGAACAATATCAAACTATTGTTGAACAAACTGATCACGTATTCTTTGTTTAAGCATGGTTCCATCGTCATAATTCAACCAAAGTAGACTATATACATGTTAGAATTTCTCGGGTGAATTCAATCAGATATATTTGCGTACGTACCATTCTTTATACCGCATTTAACGCAGCGAAATTGAAATTATTAATCATATTTTTTCATACAGTACACTCTAAATTAAGGATAAAAAATACGCCCAAATCGCATAATAAAGTGAGGGGTTTTCTTCTTCAAACTTCGCTTTGAATGCAGAAAAAAAATCGCTTAAGTGCATTTTTAGCTTAGTAAAATAGATGTGTTTATTCCATTTAAAAATCGCTTTTATTGCAGCCAAAAGTACTTGAGTGCCATAGAAAATCGCTTCAGTCACAAAATAATGAGCATTTTGGTTAAATTCAGCCCTTATCACTTTTGATTAACTCTCCATGATTTACGCTTTAAAATACGACGCCAAAACCATTGTGTTTAAATGCGCATTTTATACTCTTTTGGGAAGGGTCGTTATTGAAAAATGAATTTGATTTGGCATTACAGTTTTGGTATGAGCTTGTGATTTGTTTGTCTTGGAAAATTGTCAAAATTGTTGTTTTGTTTTTTTTAATTCAAATATAACATCGAACGCATATACATGCTTTTATCATATTTCGAAGGTGTCACGATTGACTGGAGCCAAGACAATTAACCTGTCGTAAGTAAAGATTATGTTTACGTAAAAGTAGTTTTACTGGCAGGCAACTATAAACTTATGTCATTATTAAGAACAGGAAGTATATAAAAATCGCTTGCAACATATTGTGTCATTATAAATATTTAAGGTTATCTTCAGTAGGTATTGTACTTCCTTGCAAAGTTGATAATCTGGTTATTTAAAACATGTGATTGAATCATATTTGAGAGTGCTTTATATTTATTCTTTGTGTTCGGCTACACATTTACTCTATATCTCATTATACGGGAGTGGTCCTAGACCATATTGATATGGAAAGTTATATTTGACAATATATATATATATATTTTTTTTTTTTTTTTTTTTTTTTTTGGGGGGGGGGGGGTGCGACCAGCCACTGGATCTCAATTTATGTTTATAATAAAAGATTAAACTGTATGTGTTGTTGATATTTTTACTTCAATATGAGAAAAAATCTAAGAATTTAATCATTGATAATTTAATGGACGTTTACTCTAAAACTAAGATTTACACGCATGCATGTTTACATATCTGTACATTTTAAAGCTAATATCACTTCAAATCAATTGGATTTACCTTCAATTTTATCACCAATATACAATCTAAAGTACTTTTTATTTAAGGTCGGGTATATGACAACAAGAAAACATTAGTTCAATGAGCTATTTTTCGACATGAATAACAAACATACATACACATATCAAAGCATATCAATGAGCTTGTGACCTGGAAGTAAGAATAGATCGCATATAAAACATGTAGTTTACAATATTTACAAATTTTTGAACAAGTATTTACAAAAGCTGTTCCTTATTAAATTCATGCATACAATTACAAAAAGTAAGATGGAGTTGATAATCTTGTTAAAACATGTGAATGAACCATATTTGAGAGTGTTTTATATTTATTCTTCTCGGCTACACATTTATTCCAAATCGGAACGGTAATAAGTGGGCTGAACTTAACCGTAATACAAGTACGATTACGTAAATTGCGTTGTATTTTTTCGCAAACTGTGCTATTAAGTGAACGTTGTCTTTGAGAACATGGTAGAAAACTTAACCAACAAATAATACACAATCGCTACGCGCCCATGTATAATTTGAATACATTTGGCATCGGGCGCATTAACTGATATACATGAAACTTTATTAAGTTAACAATATAAATATCCGATTCAAAATTATATTTACAGTTTCTTCAATGAAATCAATCTTTCCTTTCAATCAAATTTTCAACAATATTTGTAGTATTGATCTATGTAACATAACAAAGATGCATACTCACAAAGAAAAACATCACCCGTTTTTACCATAAGTCATTCTAGTTGATTCCGTTACCTTTTTAGTAATGACATCGTGCCACCTTCATAACAAATTAATGTACATACTGTGGCATATCGGAAAAAATTTAAATGACCCACAAAGGCGTAAAACATTATGCCTGGTGGCCTTTGTTGTCTTAGTATCTTTTGAAAGGATTTGTATGTGTAGAACATGAAAACGCAACAATCATACCTACCATGAGATTACGGGGCAAATTATATATACACCGTAATAACCTGATGCATTTTTGTTTATCTGTTTAACATATTAGTAATAAACAAGCAAATGCCAGTCAATTGATGGTATCAAAAATACGAGTATATTGGGGTAGTCCAGGCATCAAAATTTAATTATTTAGGTTTTGAGAGAAATAGCTGTGCCTGATTCTTTAATAGATTCATTTGCTTATCCGATATCTTTCTTTGCGGTCATTTACAGCCTTTTTTACCACATTATTTATTGTTTGCCAACACTTATCAAAAGCAAATTTAATCAAGTGAATTTAAATAAACACTCTGAAAAAAATGTCGGTTAAATTAAATAGCATTTCCACTAGGAATACTCTATGGGAAGCAATGTCTCACAATGGGAAGCAGTATACACATTTTTGGAAGCAGTAAACATACTAAGGGAAACAGTATACACGCTAAGGGAAAGCTGTATACCCACTTAGGGTAGCACGTTACACACTAAGGGAAACAGTATACGCACGAAGGCAAACAGTTTACACAGTAAGGGAAACAAAATATACACAATGGGAAGCAGTGAACATTCTATGGAAAGCAGTTTACACAATATGGGAAGCAGTATACACGCTATGGGAGGCAGTATACACACTATGAGAACACACAATAGGATACAGTTTACAACACACTATGGGAAGCAGTTATATACAACAACGCGAACCCGCCCGAAAAAGGCAGACATAAAAATAACAAGCATTTATATAACATTTATATGTAACAGTCAATAAATATGTGTGCTTTTTCTGTTTTGTTGTATTTAAACGTATAAATGAGCATTAAATGAAAACGAAAATAATTATAATGGGAAAACACAGTTTATGTCACATACTATAAATATAATCTATTTTTACTATACAGGTAAGCATTCATGTTTTTCAGACCAGAAAGCACAGACGCTAGTAAACAGATCTTTAACATGAAATGTGACATAATTTAAAGCTCTTGGTTAACTAGTATTTTAAAATGTTTCATCGGAAACAATATAAAACATCGGAAACAATATAACCAGATTAGATATAATATTATTTCTACTTTCTAATTCAAACAATCTCAATAACTGACGGGGAAATACTGTTTATGTAAAATACTTTCAAAAGTTCCTCCGTCCAATAATGTGTCCATTATCAGGAGGATTTTGAGATAGTTTTGTTTGAATGTTTACCATGATAAGACAAAGTTTAGTATTAGGTCATTATCAAACAGTTATGAGTCAATGGTCAAAATATGTTTTGGTATATTTTTGCTTGTTCAGACGATATTTCTGTCATGCCGGGACAAATGTTAGTAATATCGAGTTATATTTTTTACGTTTACCGTGAAAAGCGCGTGCTGTATTGCATATTTCTTGTATTCGAGTCACACAAACGTGGACTTAAAGAATATGCATTTATTTCACACTTTTGTCAGAATAAATGTTCGTTTGGTTGTAATTGCTGTTAAATGATTATAACAGCATCCAATGAAGACAAATACAAACTATCTAAATGGGAAACACTGTTTATGTAACATATTTAAAAAAACAACAAAAAAAAAACATGTGACAATTGTTTTTTTACTAACAGGTAAGTATTTGCCATTTTTAAGAACAGGAAGTAAATCATAGACGCTGGTTACAGATCTTTGATATAAAATGTGACAATATAGAAAGTACTTGGTGCCGATCTCATTAAATTACAAGACAATAATGTGTGTAATGTTATTGTTGGGTAACTCGTTACTACTTATTTGTTGATCTAAAACTGTATTTATTGATTAAACAAAAAATATTTCATATTTCTTCACCAAACTTCGTTTATTAAAACGTCGTTCAAACATATATTATTTCAAGTACAATTCAGTTAACAATTTAGTTAACTTTTGAATCTTTATAATAAGTTGGATTTTTATGTTTTATTCAACTCCATTGTATTATTGAGTCGATTTGAGTTTGGATTATTTGTTTTTGTCTGATTTGAATTACACATGTTTCCGTAGCTAAAAGCTCAAGCGTTGTGGAATTGTGCTGCACTCTGTCCTTTTCGGTTAAGAAGACCAGCATCTGCACCCTCCAGCCTTAGTTAGCTGCTTAACCCTCAACATTTCATTTATTTTCGTTAAAACTAAAGATATGCTAATTAACTAATATAGACTATACATATTTGGCCGTTGAAACATATTATTCGATCAATTGTTAAAAAGCATAATTCTTAACATTTTCTGTGAGATTCATAAAGTTCAAATTCTTTACAGCCCGACACAATTGGCTCTGTATTGTTTTTTTTTTACTGCAGCATCATGTCCTCTTTAAAACCTAGCGAAAAACAGGCGTATATGGCGTGAGACCACAGTTATTTTTACTATATGTTTCATATAGACACTAACCTGGCTTTTGACTTTATACACACCCCAATTGAAAAACATGGACATGGCATCTCAAAAACAATCCAAGACACAAAATATAATCACAAGAAAACACCATGTTGACCATTGACCCGACTGTCAAAATTGAGTTCAAATACATAACCCTTCCGCCAGGGAGTCAATCGGCTACAAACAACTAATTTTCAGACTTCCACAAGCTATGATTTTTCCAATATTTACATTGAAAACTATCAATTTCTGCAATAGAGTGTCAAATTCAGTCAAGTTCTCTGCAAAAAGAACATTTTTTGCTTCTTTTTCATTCAATTTTAATAAAATATTGATACTTGAACACAAGCACTCTTTTTTTCTGTATTCACATCGGCAGATAACTGTGGTCTTGAGCCATATAGTGATGGAAAACAAATTTGACAAAACCTGTAGTCGAAACCCGTTGGCTCGAACTCGCATGACTCGAATTCATCGATGGCTCGAACCAGATATAAGGACCGATTTCTTTCTACTGAATGTTAACATTCCCGCTTGGCTCGAATTTTCCGATGCTCGAGGTATTTTTGCCGGTCCCTATGAGTTCGAGCGAGCGGGGTTTGACTGTACCTACCTGTGAAATCTGATTATTCAGGTAAGCTTACGTGTCTTGGTTTAATATATTTAACGCAATTTATGTCTTTAGGTATGTTGTCATCTCACTACATGTCCCCAAAATGATAAAATGCCACATTTAAGACACAAACAATGAGCCAAAATCCCGTGCCCCAGGTGCAAACACACCAGCCCAACCTGGAATCACAATACCTACCATCGTCTATGCAGTTTTGGCAACTGAAATATACGCTTGCTAGATAGTGAATGTTGTCCTTGAATACATTATAAAAAGTTATTTCACTTACAAATTATACATACTCACGCTACGCACTATTGTATAATTTGAATTACACTGGCATCCACTAGCAGTTCCAGAAGGGTTGGGGGGGGGGGGGGGTCACACCCGGCGTGCGCATCTCCTTAAAATCGTCTTAGTTTACTTTATGTTTAATGAAGGAGAAAAAAAGTAAAATAATAACAAAATGCACCATTTCGGTTAATAAATTTAAAACAAAATCTTGGGGGAGTCCCCCACCCCCTGCCAAAACTTTAAACTGAAAAAATCGGTTCTTAGGTAGGGGCGCAAGTCAAATGTACGCCCCTAAATTAAGTCCCCTCTTACACCAAATCCTGTTACCGCCCCTGGTATCAATTGCGTCAACTATAGCACATAAAACAATACTACGGAAAGTTACGATATATAGAACATCTGAACACAACCCCAACTTTTAAATCAAACTTTTGTTACAATCAAAATGACAACAGTATTATTATTATTGTCTGGTGTATTAAGCTTGGTAAAGGTGCATATTTACACAGTAAAATCACCTGTTACTTTTAACATTAGTCAATCTTTATTTCGTAACTTTTATGAGAAACGACATAACTTTGAGCCGCCTTGCTTTGGATATTCATAACAAATCATTGTTTTATACCACTGAAAAACACGCAAAACTGTGACTTACCTGGACTAAACAATAATATGTGCACTTAAATTTAAGGTAACCGATCCACAAAAGGAAACACATTATGCCCGGTGACCCAATTCTTTGACTCAGGAAACATACACACTATAATAACTTTATGTATGATGTTCTTTTGTTCATTTACTTAACATATCAGTAACCAGCAAGCAAAATCCGTCAAATAATACATGGGATAACCTTGCATCATCATTCATTTGTTAATCCGATTCCTTTCTTTATGGTTCATTTATTCATCATCAACAGCATTTCATCTCTTCTCGCAATTTAATCATTATTTCCCGGAGTCAATATTGACACTTGTCGCTTTTTTCATTTCATTATTAATGCAAGATGTATCTGAAGCAAATTAAATTAAAGAAAATTAAGATTGATACAAAAATGTCGGTCAAAGTAAAATAAAACAGAATTTTCCAAACAAGGCACTCGAAAGGCACTATACGCCCGTTAGTGAGCCAACAAGACACACTTAACAATTGAATACATCAAGAACCATGAAAACTGCGTGTTGGGGATGGGTGGGTATGAAGCTCGTCTGAGGTGTCCCATGCATACACATTGTTGACGA
Organism: Mya arenaria; assembly: GCF_026914265.1. Lineage (NCBI taxonomy): Eukaryota > Metazoa > Mollusca > Bivalvia > Myida > Myidae > Mya > Mya arenaria. The sequence continues at coordinate 38,375,484 of NC_069132.1, forward strand.
ATGTTTTCATGTCTGCAATCACATTGCTTAAGTCGCAGACTATATCAGGTTGTATAAAGTATGCACTGTATACACTTAAAGGCACCAAAAGGCTTTAACTCAGAATTGAAGTGATTTTGCCTGACACTGATTTTATGCCAACATAGATTAAATAAAGTTGGGTAAAAATATCAACCAAAATAGTTCTGAAAATATAGATGAGGTTACAGTTAAATAAATATCAGAACACATCTTTAAAACCCAATAAGGAATTATTGTGTGTTTATGTAATAATGAAATCACTTTAAATACAACAGATGATGGATGCAGAGGGTCTGCGAATGATGTCGCTTCGTCTGTCGAGGGTGCTAGATGATATTGGCGTGAGCAGATACATAATAGCCAGGCGAAGGAGGACGTGGCTTGCGATAGAGACAATGGAGACAATGCCTAAAACGCTAATGGGTGAAGGTTCCACCAATTTTATATTTGGCAGCCAGAGTGAGGGCACTACAACACCTGGCATGCAGTCGGACGTTGATACGTTGTTGTGTTTACAATCACCGCGTGTAATATTGGACTGGGATGAGTGGCAACAAGGGAAATCTCATTTGCTGGTGATAAAGACAGAGCGGTCTCCACCTCAACACTGCTTGCTGCAACGGCTGAGAACTGACTCACCGTTACCAATGACACATGTGATGTTACCTTGTGATGTAAAATGCGAGGAAAGAGTGTTGCATACGACCACTCTTAGTGTAGCGCATTTTTTAATGAGACAAAGAAGCCCGTCAGGTGAAGAAGTACTACATGGCCCATCCATAAGTTGGGATGAAAATGTAGATAATGTGATTGCATACAAGTGTGTCACACTACCTGATGAATGTAAAATCCTGTTTCATAGACCACGTCCGGGACACTGGCCAAATCCTGCCGTACTATCAAGGGCCAGGCAGACTGAGGTGTTCCTGGTGCCACAGGGATACACTGAGTCTCCTTCCAGGCCGTCCAAGTGTCACTCTACTGCACTGCATGTTACACCGTATGACCAATACTATCCCGCATCTAAATGGGAATGGAGATTTTCTACCTCAATGATGGAGAGGCTTCTGATTTTTGACTTCAACACTATTCAACTTAAAGTGTACGTACTCCTTAAAATGTTAAGAAAATCCTTCTTGAAACCAATTGTTGGAGACCGCTTGAGTACCTTTCACATGAAGACTGCCATGTTTTTCACCATCGAGACACACCCACCAGACATATGGAGGGAGGACAACATTGTACAGTGTGTGATCTACTGCCTAACTACACTGATAAGGTGGTTGAAGATAAAATACTGTCCACACTACACTATAGCCGGAGTTAATCTTTTTATTGGAAAGCTGTTCCAGTACGAGCAAAACATTATTGCCAACACAGTGACCAACATGTTAACCTCGAATCTGCAATGCTGTCATTTTATTGAAATGGATTCACTTGGGGCAAAAGTTATGGCATTGCAACTAGGTGTTGTAATAAGTGAAAACAAATCCAGGAATATTATGCACCAAACTATAACATCAAATCTGTATAGCGAGTATATGAAAACCTGCTATGATATTACTACGAATCTGATGGATAGAACACACAGTTGTGATCTTCAACAGTTTGTACAAGCCACCTTACAGTCTATCATCACACTTGTCAACATTTCTGAGCAAGGAACTGCAATACAACAAAATTCAGCCACTATTTGTCTTGCATATCATAGAGGCAATCTTGCCTCTGTCATAGCCTCTAGATGCATCTATTTGGGACAACCAATCACACAGGACATTCTCACAATGTACAAACTATCCTTTGACTCAGATCTGCTGTCCACTAAACTGAAGTTTGCTTCGATGTTATACTGCAGTGGACAGTATGAGGCAGCAGAAAACTGGCTGAGCTACTGTGAGGGACTGCAGGGGCCAGATGCGTTCCAATTTTTTATTGGTTCAGGAAGCGACCCTTTAGAACCAAATATCCTGTATCTTGAAAATATCTTGATTAAATCCGAAAGGGAAAAGATGAAAAGGCAAACCACTACTTGTGTTCATTTTTCAAGACATGAAATGTGTTGCATCCCCGAGTTTTTGGTATTTGAGATTTTCAGGACAATAACTGAGGAGGACAGGCAGCAGAGGTGCCCAGCACTACAATACATGTGGATGGACATGGCTGCAGTACAATGTATACCTTTTCTCCATTATCTCCAGTATCTCACATACAGACAGCTCAATCAGCACGCAAGAAAACGGGTGCCAATTCTAAAGCTCAAAAGATACATATGGAGCAACGTTGGGTCTGGCCATTTTGATACCACATTGAATATGCTTGGTCACTGTTGTGAACTGGAAAATAGGCTGGATGAAGCATGGAACTGCTATGGAAAATCATTGCAATTTTATCCCAGAAACAATGCTGCCTGCTGGCATATGGCTAGACTTCTTGTGAACATGAGAGATATGCGTGCATAAAAGTGTCTAGAATACTAAAGGAAATGTGTTCTGAAATTGTGTTTATGATGAAAATAATGTTATCAAACAATATTTAGCAATATTCATTCACCAATTTACCTTTTAATGAATGAAGATAAGACTTCCATGTTATTACAAAATTATGAGTATGAGTATTCCTTGCATGTTTCAGAGTAAGTTAAATACATGTTTATCACACAAATACTGCTTTGATGCTCAATGTAATACGTATGCAAACGTTGGTATTCCTTTACAAACAAGGAACATTTAAATAAGGGAGGAGTTGTTTCGAGTTTTAACTATGTTACAGTGCATAAGGCACACCATCTCAATACTAACAAGTTTGTTTATCCATCGTCTTACTTCAAACGGAAGAGCTATCACAGGACTTAACAAATATATCTGACAAGAGAGGTCTTCATGGTGGCCATAACTTACAAATTGTATAGCATTTCTATTACGTTATGTACTTGAAGACTAGTTCCATGTTGTTTTGAATAGCAGGTTTATGTTGAGATAACAATTAATTATATTCTTAACTATTATCCCCAACCAGCCTCTATGTAAAACGCTATAGAACGTTTTCAGTCCGAAATACACGCATTCTTAACGTATCCATCTGTGTATACAAGTCTTTAAAATTCAGAAATAGAGAGGCTCAACTGTAAATGATTGTCCTAACCTGTCATAATTGATTATTTATTATTTACAAATGGATTATTCTTGATATTTTTCAATAAAATAATATACAACCATTGTTTTAAGTGTGGTGGAAAATTACTGCCGTAAGATTACCTGATAGCGTTCACAAATTGTTTCGTGTTACCTACTTTTTTTTTTGCGATAATTATCTACAATGCAATAACTCTTACTTACTGATGTATCAAAAAGCTTACGACACATACATTTTTCGCTGTTCTTTGCGCATTTTGACAATTCGAAGTTTACTTTAGTTGTCTACCTATTAATCCCAGTAAGAATAAAAAAGCGTCGGCATATTTACCTGTACTCATAAACAAATATTATTTTAATTTGGAAACCTTAAATGTGCAGAGAGCCATCCAGTGTGACGTACATGTAGGTGGGAGGTGATAAGTTCAAGGTTAGCTGATTCTGAAAAAAAGGTATGGCAGTGCCCATGGTGTGAAATATTTAGATGGCCATAATTAGGTATAGTATTATTTTCAGTTTCAACTCACATAACATGCAGCATAAAAATAAATAAACCGTAGTTACCATTTCTGTTCACCATGGTACACATACTTAACCAAAATGAAGCCGGTTTCATATGCAAGTTTATTGTTTAATACTACTTAACAAATACTTCTCTCTCTGCCAAATATGCTTAGGAAAAATATGTCCCATTCCGAATTACCTACTGCCATATTGTGAAGATTACCATATGTCAGAAACCTACATGTATCGTTTCTTATATGCAGTTTTCCCACAAATTGTTCCAAATTTATTAAATGAACGAAGCACATATTTGGTCCTCTGATTAGCTTTTGTATATTATGCCTCCAGTAATGGCCAGTTCATTACAATGAGCAAGGACATAATTACACAGACATGCTAGCGTTTCCCCCAAATAAGCGGTTGTAAGATGTACTTCATGCGAGCCCCAGGATTATACTGCAATGTTAGTATCTGTTCCTGCCTCGAACTTTCTGCAGTTCTCAGGGCTAAACTCAAAGGTACAAAGGATATGGCTAAACAGTCTCATTAGCTTTGCCTTCCTCTGAGGTCTAAGGTTAAACAGTCCAATCAATGTTGCCTCCCTGAGTTTTTTTCACTCACACAAACATATTGCATGCGGGACTCTAGCTTCTTCTTGACCTCCTCTGACTGTAGCTGTTCCAAGGTGAGCAATGACAGGCCTAGTTGGTCCTCCTGAAAAAGCAATTGATATTTTGTTCGCATACCTCGTGGGTCTTGCTCATTATATAGAGAAATTAGTTGTCATGCATCTTTAGCTGTCAGCGAGGCCAGGGAATTCTCCCCATTTAATCTACAGGAGTATTAGGGTAGTTTTGATATCATAAGTGGCACTATGAGTTCATACTATGTAAAGCCCAGTTACAAGTATACTTATTGGGGTAGACGTTGGATATATTAAAATAAACTTGTGTAACAATTTTGTAACTGTGACTAATTTGATGGGAAATGTTGCCAGTAAACAAATGTGAGCTTTTTGGCCCTTCTTTGTTTAAATTCCATAAATAACATTGTGGGGATATCAGCCACAATTCATTATTTATGCCAGAGGACTAAATTGTACACAAATACAATGCATAGACAATGACAAATTATTCTGAATTCCTTCAATTACGATCTACCCTGCTGAAAGGCTGAGCCATGGTGCGTAGGAAGCGTTTAGCGATCTGGACAGCCTCATCTGTCGACAGATTACACAGACTGTCTTTAAGGTGCTCCTGAATCAAGCGGGGAATCTTGCCCCTCTTGTCCGCACGAGAAAAACGCTTTGTGAAAAGGAGAAGAAATTATTCATACATAGATCTAAGATTTATCGAAGATTTCTCAACTAAAAGCTCATCCAACGATACACCTCATCATAGTGAAACTTCATGGCAAGTTATTTAAAATTCCTAAAATGATGGTCAAGATACAGCTTCAAAAAATATTCAACCTTTGACCTATAACTTTCACCTTTGAAGTCATAATTCAACCTCAAAGCATGAACTTGACCTTTGAACTGTAGGTCTGGGTCTTAAGCGTGACACACCTCCTCATCATGTAGAACCTTCATTATATTTGTTTGGTAAATCCTATAATGCATAGTACGTAAGCGTGAACTTGACCTTAAAGATGCACACCTAGGTCTTGTGCACGACACCCCACCTCATCATGTAGAACCTTCATGGTATGTTTTTCAAAAATCTACTGGTCACACTCCAAACTTTGAGGTCAAGTTTAAGGTCATGTGTGCAATCATTTTAAAGTTATCACTCAGACAGGCTTTTTGCATTCAAGGTCACTGTAAACCTGTGACCTGATAATCTCAAAATTTATAAGAGACATCTACTGGTCAGAAACAGTCTTTATAGTACAGGACCATAGGTCCGGCATTGGCGGACAAGCTTTTCGCTTTCAAGGTCACTGTGACCTTGACCTTTGACCGGATGATCTCAAAATGAAGAGGGTTCATCTAATGGTCACCCCAAATATCGGAGTCAGGTTTGAGAACAATAGGTTAAGACATTTTCCAGTTATCACTTGGACAAGCTTTGGTTGCCAACCTACAAGCCGTCTGAATCACCAACCTACCGATTAACCGAACGACATCTGCAAAGCAATATACGAAGGGAGGGGAAGAGGAGGGGCATAACTATCATTTCTTTTAGAGTGAATCATCACAAGTTTATACATTTAAATGGAGCATTCACTTAACTTAAATGTAACTTTAAGTGAACAAAGATCTGTTCTGACAAAAAAAGAGAGATTAAACACTTGTTCAGTCACCAAATCTCACCTTATCATCAAACAGCCTTAAACCGTAGTCTGTCTAGCCTTTGTGAAATATTCTCAAACACTGTTTAGTGGAAGAATTAAACACAGGGTCAATCACAGAATCCTACCTTATCAGCAAACAGCATAATGCCGTAGTCTGTCTTCCCTCTGAGACACCTTCCCACACACTGTGCAGCATGTCTCATGGCGTCAAGCGTGAGGAAATCATTCTCACGAATCTGGAATTGCTCCCGGAGGTACTCAAGACGGGCCTGTAAGTTTTGTCCGGTCATATCATTTTAACATTTGAAGCTTAATTGTTGGTATTGCTTTGATAGAAAGCCAAGGAATTGATTTTGTTGTAAAAACCGTATCCGTGGCTGTAGCTGTAAATGTACTGACAGAACATCATTCAAATTGATCAACTATACTCCTGATACATATTTTACCATTCAAGATGTCATTTCTTTAAACTAATTGCAACAGTTTAGGGCAAGTTATTTATCCCACACTAGAATTCCATGAATCAGATGAGTCGCCTTTCGTGAGCACCCAGATATATTAAGTGGGGGTCACTATGACCTTGAACTTTTTGGCACTCCTTTCAAATTATTGATTTTAAATGATTGCACCTTTTTGAGGTTAAGGTCGCAATGAACATGACCTTTGACCCCAAAATTAATATGGGTTATCTAGTGCCCATTAACAATATACATGCAAATGCCTAGTTTAAAGACGCAGTTTACGACCCGTTCACTGATGTCAGACAACTAATCCCTGTGTCTGTAATGATTCAATATTGCATGGTCCAAGAGGTTACATACCTTGAGAATTCTGCTCTGTGTATACACATATGGAACGCCAAACATGATTACAGCTCTCCCGAGGTGATGATCTGTAAATACATGAAAATAAGTGACAAGATGACAATCGCTAGCGATGTAAATACAAACCTGCCACTTCCTTTATGATACAATTCTTTAAGTCATTTTAAGTAAGAAATAATTTCATGCATGTACATTATATTTCACCGAAAGCTATCAACATTGCAACTTCACATATATTCTTAAAACAACAGTCTTGAATTCCTAGTTACAAAATGTACTGATGAAATATGTTTTTGGTATAGGAGTCTACCTCTTACCTGAGAGGCTTGCCAGGGGCATGTTCTGTTGACTTCTCGAAAGAAACACCAGTAGCTGTTTCTACCAAAAACATATACATGTACTTGAAAAAGCTAAGTAGTTTGCCATTTACATACCAAAGTCAATTCCCTCAGATATCTTCCCCCTTTCAACAGACAGTAGCACAGCTCCTCGCCCATTCTCACATGCCTGGATACAAATACCATAAATAAGATACGTGTTTACGATAAAAGTTGATTACTCATTGTTTATAACTGAAACATTTGGATACTTGTTTTACAAGAAATTTGTATATTTTTACAGTTGATTACATTTGTGTAACTTCAATAAAAAACAGCTTTTTTATGCAAGAATAATAAAGTGTAATAAGACCTTTTGGTAGTTACGGAGATCCAGGGTGGTTTCTGCAGCGTCCTGTGTCTCTATGAACAACAGTTTGTGTTTCTGTATCTGGTCTATGATGCCCTGTAAACAAAGACATACATGATCATCCTGTGATAACAACACACGGTGCCCACAAGCATATGGGTTGAATGCTTTCATTTGCCCAGTAGAGATTGGCAAGTAATCAGTGCATCATTTACTTACAAGTTGACCAAGAATTTATGAGTAAAATGCTTTCCGTTGCTCTGTTATTATTGACAAACATTCACTGCATTATATACCAACATGTTTCTCAAGAGTTGAAGGGTTTTTTCAATCTTTTTGTCAACTATTTACTTACTAGTTGTCAAAGCGTTTTTGAGATGATTTCTGTTTGCTCTGTGAATATTGGTAAGTAATCACAGCATAATATACAAGTTCCCAACATTTTATGAGTTGATTGATTTCTTTTCAAGTTTCATACAATTGAATTTGACAAAGAGAGAGAAACATCGTTTTCGTATCAAGAACATAGAACAGTTACTCAAACTCAATACAAGTCTTGATTAACTTACCTGCTCATACCAAGATGCAACTGTTGACTCCTAAAATAAAAGAAACAGCAACATCAGATTTGAATGTCATGATAATAGTGTACACAGATTCTCCTGTTAAAGTACAAGGTCCATGTCCTGACTTGTGGCACATTTCCTTACACCTCATTTAAATTCCTATATTAATGCTTTTAAAAAAAAAATAAACTAATGATTACATTGGTCCAAATGTGAAAGTAAATGAATGGAAAAATGCAGCTTATTCATGACAGAGTCCTAATTTCACATGACAACAGAGATACAGCCCTTCAAAGGACATACCGAATGATCTCAGATGCAAGTATCTACTGAATGCTTATTCCTTTTCAAGAAAAACATTAAACTCTGACACTTGCCATGTATATATAGCTAGTAAAGAAGCAGACGACACCATCAGGAACCACTCCGCACATCTCCACTAGAAGGTTGCCATAGTAACGGATAACAGCCGGATCATCTAGAGATTCAAACTTGGAACTCATGGCAACCTGGTCATTGCCTTTGCTCACAATCTGCAAAAAAGGATTACCTTTATACAAAAACTATACCAGGTAAAAGATATTTGGTTCCAATTAATTTTTGCTTGGAACGGGGGTTCTAACAGCTGATAATATGTCAGTCCTGAAACCCCCAAGGCAGGGGTTTGTTTGAATATAAAGCATTCATGCCCACAACTGGGGTAAGGGGCTTAGACACCTTTTCAAAATGTTTAGTCATTGATATTTATTCCAAGGTACTTCCAACTGTTTATTAAGCAAATTTCTGCACAAAAACAACGTTTACAACTGTACAATAGTCTGAAGTTAAAAGCTCTCAATTTTGATCTCAGAATTAATCCTGAACATCAGAAGCTCTGTTGTGACTACAGCTGTTTTATAGAAGTATCCTGACAGAGTCCTTTTTTTCTGCCTAGATACCAGCCAGTGACCTCTTGGTAAGTATGCAAACACCTCTACCACTCATAATAGTATGGTATAGGGAAATGGCATCCAATCCATTATCAGATATTCAAAATTTAACTTTTGTTATTAAAACGAAACAGTATGTTAACCACTTATCATAAACATGATAATAAGTAAGCTTGAAACAAAGTCTCAAACCGGACTGAACAAGTTAATTTTTCAGCGCGAGCTATTTACCTGTACCTACCATTGGACATATGGAAGTCCTAGCCAGAGTCATGGAAAAGGTTGCCATGTTAACGGGCCGGAAATCTAAGATCTTTGGGTACATGTTTAACGGTGATAGGGTCTGAAATTTTTTTTCATAGGATAACGAGTAAATATGTTGAATTGATATACCCCAACCTGATTTGGCAAAGTAGATGGAATGGAAGTAAAGTGATGTTTTAACTGAAACCTTCAATGTGGCTGCAGAGTGATGGACTCTTATGAAGGTTGGATATCAGTTTGTTTGTAATTGTTTGAAATAAAAGAATTTTGTTTCTAGTCAAATATAGCATTTAGATTGTTTGACTCCCGGTTACCCAGTTTCAAACAAATTTAACATTTCATCAAGGTAAATATTCTGATGAAATTTCATAAAAATTAGTTTCATGAATATCCGTGAGCCGATATATATATATTGTCACTGTTTGCTCCTAAGATTTCTCTAATAGTTGACCTAATGACCTATTTTGACCTCATTGACCCACTCTTAAAATCTACTAAGATTTTAACAACGAAATCATTCTGACAACAGTTTGAAAAAAATGTCTCTGGTATAACATCAATCGACCAATAAAATCCAGAATTTATATTACGCTCACAATTATCATTAAAGTGCAAAAACTTACACCGCCTTGGGCGGATGGTAACCACTTTTTTGGCGGTATCGATTGACTTTCTTTTTGTTGCAGACTGACATTGTACATGAATTTATCTAATTATTGACAAGTATACTTTGATTAATTTGTTTGGAAACAGTAGTATTTGAAAATGAGTGTGTCTGAAATTCGGACACAAGGCTGTTGAGTTTCACTATCACATGCTCATAACTTCATGTCAGCATTTTAAGCAATCTAGTTAAAATCAAATCCCTGTAAAACCTGCTTCACGACATAACGCTATGGGTGTACATAACATTTAACATAACAATACCATTTGAATGAGATTAGAAAGCAAAGAGGAGTCTAAAAAGCTTGTCCTGGTCATAAAATAAAACAAAAAACAGGTTTACAATACACTCAAAGAGTTAGACCCACTTTCCGTTTCCCTCCGCGTATTTTCGCTATCGCGGCCAACACAGTGATTTTATCATTTAAGTTTGAATCTAAGGCCCTCGGAGGGTGATCAGTCGACCGAAGAATAACAAACTTGGCATTCCTCGCAGGGGTTAACTCCACAAAACTCTTCGGACACTTAATAAGAATCTACGCTAAAGTTAGTTTTTATTAAAATTTTCAACCGATTATGACGGCTCCAGTAAATTGCTATTATTCTTTTTCCTCTGCCGCATTTTGCATGAAGTTAGCTTACCACAAGAATGCAGTCGTATTTCACTAGTTGCACATGCATCTTATTAACGTGTTTTTGCTAATGACTGAATACATTGATAAACACATTTCAGAAAGACTAGTTTACACATTTTCTAACATTTTTAGCGAGGGCAACAGTTTTGCCCTCAGAGGAAAATCCGCAATCATCGACTTTATCCCTCGGAGTGAGCGAGGTAAGTGGGTCTAACTCATTGAGTGTACTGTATCATTGTATTCAACAAAATGTTATTCAAGCTTATAATACCCCTGATGTGATGACAAAAGAAGTTCAGGACCGGGTTGGGAATGGTCGGTGTTTGACTATCAAACGGCTCGATTATCAATGCAAAACCTGTGGCAAAAGAAAGTTGTTTGTTTAAATAACAACAAGAGCTATCACATGAATGTGAAAAATCCTGTGATAGCTAACCAACATCTAAATGTGACCTTGGACTTTGAGACGAGAGCATGAAAACCATGCCTGGCACATTTTCCAATGCTGCAGATCAAAATTCAATTAATATTCAAAAATTGTAGTTAAGAGACAAGATAGTTAAGGATAGGCATCAACATAAGCCTTCCTTTGGGGACATTATAACTTATGGGTGTTATCCTCACCCCAAAGGCAGAGGACCTCTACAGAAAGACTTGTACCAAATATGTAAGTACAAGGATTTTCTGTGAGCAATCTTTGAGAAATGACGGTGGTGTCTCAGACACGACGAGCTGTATCCGTATCCTTGTCTTAAGATACTCACAGAATCGCTTCAAGGAGAGATAAAGTGTTCTGAATTCCGGATGTTACCTGGGACTGCCTCTGCATAATAAATTCATTTCCGAATTAAAAAAAATATTGCTGTGCTCAAAATAATTATGGATACAAAAATAAATATTTTGTATACTTCTTTGGCAAGTATGCATTTAATATAACAGTTTCTTTCTTTATTATGACATAGTGATGAAAATAGTAAAATTTGTGATAAAGGTTGAACTTTAACTTAAAAAGCTTGTGCAATACAGCCCCAGATCTATAAAGCATGGGTAAAACATAACAAGAGGGCCATGATGGCCCTAAATCTCTCAACTACGTAGAAGTTTTATAAGAGAGTTTTTTATGAGAATGATTTTTTTTTGGTTTTTGGCAATGCAACTAGGTCAAATGTTGTATTGCTTAGGTAAATCTAAGTACAACATTGATATATTTTTAAAACTGTACACATGATCCAAATTTCATTGCTGTAGCTTCAAAAATAAGGTAGTAGGTCAAAATTTCACCGTATAGCTCATCCGAGGACAGCATTGATATTTGTTTTCAAAACAGTACACATGATCCAAATTTTATTGCTGAATTAAAAAATAACAAGTTTTCTTTCGGTTGCCATGACACCAAAAAATCTGCTTGGAATTCATTTCCTTGAACAATTTTCAAAGGGCACCACCCAAGGATCATCCCAGTGAAGTTTCATCTAAATTGGCCAGGCTGTCTAGGAGGAGATGTCGTTTGACGCAATTGTTGACAGACTGACGATGAACAAAGGACGGGACAGCGGGTGCTGGAAAAAGCTCACCCTGAGCACTGTGCTCAGGTGAGCTAAAAACTGTATTCAATGCATCAATAAGTGATAAAACCTACCTTGCAGAATTTCATCTGGAATCACTGTAAAAGAGAACAAATTGTTACCATCGTAATGAGGTGATACAGTAGAGTTTTGATTGGCTTTAGCTTAAATCACATACAATGCACACATAGTAATTTAAGTATTAACTTTACGGCATCAGCAGCCTGTTTCATTCTAAAACCTTTATAATAAGTTAAAATTAGTCTAATTTACATGAGTTTGATATGAAATTACCGAGATCCTGCCGGATTTTCTTTGAAATTCTCCAGAATTGTGCTGTTCTTCCAGGTTTCTTGTTTGTGATTTCGTTTACCCAGTGCCATCAGACCAGATTTATGTTTAAACGTTTAGCTACTGAGCTTGTTTCTGTAGTTTTTCACATAAGTATTTATTTTTGTTCATATTCGCAATGTTTAGTAAAATTATTTCAAAACTTGGCTTAACAGTTTAATTTATTGCAATAGTATAATAACATGGGTAACGTACTTATACGTTAATCTCAGCGAAATGGTAAATAAACACAGGAAATAGATAGACTTTCAAGCCATCAACAGTTATGCCGTGACTGAACCTGTTCTTACTGGGTTGGCAAGAATCACGCCCATTTGCTGGTTAACGCTGGTCTTTCTTAGACCCTCAACAGGATTATATACAAAGCAAAATTCTAAGAAGTTAGAAGAGTGCTGCAGAGTAAAAGCCACACTTTTGTAGTATAAGGGGGCATAATTCCTTAATGATATTGCAAGACTAATGGCTTTTGCTACATATAGTCTAATATTTATGGCAAGTTTCATTGCGATATCTTGCACAGTTTTGAATGCTGAGGACGCCACCAAGACTATCACAATACATTGATTTCTTTCTTCAAAATCGACGAGCCAAATATGTGTATCATGTTCCATAAAGCTACCTGGGTTTGCAAGGACTACATCTGTTTCCCTGTTTAGATTTGTCTCTCGAAGCCCCTCAACAAGACGCTGGTATTCCTGCTTCAGGTTGTCCGTGTCTGATTCCTTCAACCTAAAAGAGTATTACTTGATATGGGATACGGTATACACAATATGGAAGCAGTATTACTTAATATGGGATGCAGTATACACAATATGGAAGCAGTATTACTTGATATGGCATGCTGTATACTTGATATGGAAAGCAGTATACTTGATATGGGATGCAAAATACTTGATATGGGATGAAGTATTCTTGATATGGGATGAAGTATACTTGATATGGGATGCAGTATACTTGATATGGGATGAAGTATACTTGATATAGGATGAAATATACTTGATATGGGATGCAGTATACTTGATATGGGATGAAGTATTACTTGATATGGAAAGCAGTATACTTGATATGGTATGCAGTATGCACAATATGGGATGAAGTATACATGATATGGGATGCAGTATGCACAATATGGAAGCAGTATTACTTGATATGGGATGCAGTATACACAATATGGAAGCAGTATTACTTGATATGGGATGCAGTATACTTGATATGGAAAGCAGTATACTTGATATGGAAAGCAGTTTACACAATATGGAAGCAGTATTACTTGATATTGGATGCAGTATACTTGATATGGGAAAACAGTATTACTTAATATTAGATGCATTATACACAATATTGGAAGCAGTTTTACTTGATATGGGATGCAGTATACTTGATATGGGAAATAGTATGACTCTATATGCGATGCGGTATACTTGATTTGTGAAGTAGTATTACTTGATATTGGGTGCAGTTTACACACTTTGGGAGCAGTATTTTTGATATGGGAAGCAGTCTTACTTGATATGAGATGCAGTATATACAATGTGTGAAGCAGTATTTCTTGGTATGGGAAACAGTATACTCAATATGGGAGCAGTATTATTGATACGGGAGCAGTTTTCTTGATATAAGAAGCAGTATATACAATGTGAAGCAGTGTTCTTGATATGGGAAGCAATATATACAATGTGAAGCAGTGTTCTTGATATGGGAACCAGTTTATACAATGTGAAGCAGTGTTCTTGATATGGGAACCAGTATATACAATATGAAGCAGTGTTCTTGATATGGGAAGCAATATATACAATGTGAAGCAGTGTTCTTGATATGGGAACCAGTATATACAATGTGAAGCAGTGTTCTTGATATGGGAACCAGTATATACAATGTGAAGCAGTATTCTTGATATGGGAATCAGTATATACAATGTGAAGCAGTGTTCTTGATATGGGAAGCAGTATATACAATGTGAAGCAGTGTTATTGATATGGGAAGGAGTATTCTTGATGTGGGGAGCAGTATACTTGGTATGGGAAGCAGTATTCTTTATATGGAAAGCATCTACACACTATGGGAAACAATATGCACTTGATATGGAGGGGCGGTATAAATACTGTGGGAAATCACTATGGGCAGCATTATACACATTTGGAAGCAGATAACTTTCTAGGGTAAGCAGTTTACAATGTATATACATTGTAGGAAGAAGTATACACACTTTGCGAAGCAGTAATACACAATAACAGGTTTATGCCGGAGACAGACTGCATTCAATTGTTTTGATTTTAAACCATATCCTTAGTAAATTCTGAAAGACTCTGAAGCTAGTTTCTTCATCAATCAAACTATTGGCATAACATGTCATGCTTTAAAGCAAGATATACGAACTAGGGGAAGTCTAATACACGCTGGGAACACACTACGGGAAACAGTTTATACATTATGGAAAGCGGTATACACACTATAAGAAGCAGTTTACAAAATATGAGAATCAGTATACACACAATTTGAAGCAGTATACAGACTGGGAACTATATACACACTGTGGAGCAGTATACACAATATGGGACGCAGTAATTTGATATATAACTACATGTATCTGCTGGAGACGGACTGTATTCTTTATGCACCAGTCAATTGAAACCACGCCCCCCCCCCCCCCTGGTCCGGGGATATACCAAGGATAGCCGGGGAAATGGGCCGTGTTTTTACCTTCCAGTTGGCCCCACAGTGCCGGTTGAATGCAGTGGTTTTGTCTTCGCGCCAAAAATAGCGGCGAATGGGCCTTACCTAGGGTCCCTGGGGTGCGATGGTATTTTCCAGGCATTTTACCAACAGTTCGTCGCCGAAGGTCGGGGATTTTACCCGGGGTTGGCTGAACCGAAAGCCGGTCAAAGTCCATGCTATTCCCCGGACCTGGGAGAGGGTTGCGTGGTTACAATTGACTGGTGCATTATTTTGACTTATTTTAACCATATTAGAAGTAAATCCTGAAATACTAAACTATAAGCTAGTTACTGCATTAAAAAACAAAAGCGCCACATAGACGAACACCAACGTTTGTGTGTGTTTTCAATCAAACCAGTGGGCCAGCTTGTCATATGCTTGCATATTGATTTCAGTAACATTCGTACCAAGTATTATTTGAATATTGTGAACAAAAGTACTTGCACGACGACACACACTGCCAAGGCTATCCCAATATCTCGACTTGTATTCGCCGAAAAACACTTGGGCAGCTTGAAATAAGTTTGTAGATGAAAAGGACACAGGGTCAGTATTCAATATTGATCTATTTCTTAGACATGCATCAGTGAACCTTTTCAGCCTATTGGTCTGCTAAATAAACATGCCATTCATAGCACTTAGTTTCTAATTTAAATTTAAGTTTAATCTTAGATGCTTATTGAATACGGCCACAACATTTCACAATCATTTTTGACAACCAAGTGCGTCCGTCCAATCGTTATGAGTCTATGGTAAATTTTTTTTATATATTTTCGCTTGTTCAGACTATCGATACTTCTGTCATGCCGAGACAAATGATAGTTTTATTGAGTTATATGTATTACGTTTACTATGAAAAGCTCTGTTGCCTTGCATATTTCATGTATTAGAGTCACAAAAATGTGGACATATAAAGAATATGTATTTATTTCACACTTTTGTTACTGTCCGAATTAATGTTCATTTGGTTGTAATTGCTGTAAAATGAATAAAACAGATAGTTTTGTTTGAATGTTTACCATGAAAAGACAAAGTTTAGTATTAGGTCATTATCAAACAGTTATGAGTCAATGGTCAAAATATGTTTTGGTATATTTTTGCTTGTTCAGACGATATTTCTGTCATGCCGGGACAAATGTTAGTAATATCGAGTTATATTTTTTACGTTTACCGTGAAAAGCGCGTGCTGTATTGCATATTTCTTGTATTCGAGTCACACAAACGTGGACTTATAAAGAATATGCATTTATTTCACACCTTTGTTTCTGTCAGAATAAATGTTCGTTTGGTTGTAATTACTGTTAAATGATTATAACAGCATCCAATGAAGACGAATATAAACTATCTAAAGGGGAAACACTGTTTATGTAACATATTTAAAAAAAACATGTGACAATTGTTTTTTTACTAACAGGTAAGTATTTGCCATTTTTAAGAACAGGAAGTAAATCATAGACGCTGGTTACAGATCTTTGATATAAAATGTGACAATATAGAAAGTACTTGGTGCAGATCTTATTAAATTACAAGACAATAATGTGTGTAATGTTATTGTTGGGTAACTCGTTACTACTTATTTGTTGATCTAAAACTGTATTTAGTGATTAAACAAAAAATATTTCATATTTCTTCACCAAACTTCGTTTATTAAAACGTCGTTCAAACATATATTATTTCAAGTACAATTCAGTTAACAATTTAGTTAACTTTTGAATCTTTATAATAAGTTGGATTTTTATGTATTATTCAACTCCATTGTATTATTAAGTCGATTTGAGTTTGGATTATTTGTTTTTGTCTGATTCGAATTACACATGTTTCCGTAGCTAAAAGCTCAAGCGTTGTGGAATTGTGCTGCACTCTGTCCTTTTCGGTTAAGAAGACCAGCATCTGCACCCTCCAGCCTTAGTTAGCTGCTTAACCCTCAACATTTCATTTATTTTCGTTAAAACTAAAGATATGCTAATTAACTAATAAAGACTATACATATTTGGCAGTTGAAACATATTATTCGATCAATTGTTAAAAAGCATAATTCTTAACATTTTCTGTGAGATTCATAAAGTTCAAATTTTTTACAGCCCGACACAATTGGCTCTGTATTGTTCTTTTTTTACTGCAGCATCATGTCCTCTTTAAAACCTAGCGAAAAACAGGCGTATATAGTGATGGAAAACAAATTTGACAAAACCTGTAGTCGAAACCCGTTGGCTCGAACTCGCATGACTCGAATTCATCGATGGCTCGAACCAGATATAAGGACCGATTTCTTTCTACTGAATGTTAACATTCCCGCTTGGCTCGATTTTTCCGATGCTCGAGGTATTTTTGCCGGTGAGTTCGAGCGAGCGGGGTTTGACTGTACCTAGCTGTGAAATCTGATTATTCAAGTAAGCTTACGTGTCTTGGTTTAATATATTTAACGCAATTTATGTCTTTAGGTATGTTGTCATCTCACTACATGTCCCCAAAATGATAAAATGCCACATTTAAGACACAAACAATGAGCCAAATTCCCGTGCCCCAGGTACAAACAAACCAGCCCAACCTGGAATCACAATACCTACCATCGTCTATGCAGTTTTGGCAATGGAAATATACGCTTGCTAGATAGTTAATGTTGTCCTTGAATACATTGTACAAAAAAGTTATTTCACTTACAAATTATACATACTCACGCTACGCACTATTGTATAATTTGAATAACACTGGCATCCACTAGCAGTTCCAGAAGGGGTGGTGGGGTCACACCCGGCGTGCGCATCTCCTTAAAATCGTCTTAGTTTACTTTATGTTTAATGAAGGAGAAAAAAAATAACAAAATGCACCATTTCGGTTTATAAATTTAAAACAAAATCTTGGAGGAGTCCCCCACCCCCTGCCAAAACTTTAAACTGAAAAAAATCGGTTCTTAGGTAGGGGCGCAAGTCAAATGTACGCCCCTAAATTAAGTCCCCTCTTACACCAAATCCTGTTACCGCCCCTGGTATCAATTGCGTCAACTATAGCACATAAAACAATACTACGGAAAGTTACGATATATAGAACATCTGAGCACAACCCCAACTTTTAAATCAAACTTGTTACAATCAAAATGACAACAGTATTATTATTATTGTCTGGTGTATTAAGCTTGGTAAAGGTGCATATTTACACAGTAAAATCACCTGTTACTTTTTAACATTAGTCAATCTTTATTTTACTTTTATGAGAAACGACATAACTTTGAGCCGCCTTGCTTTGGATATTCATAACAAATCATTGTTTTATACCACTGAAAAACACGCACAACTGTGACTTACCTGGACTAAACAATAATATCTGCACTTAAATTTAAGGTAACCGATCCACAAAAGGAAACACATTATGCCTGGTGACCCAATTCTTTGACCCAGGAAACATACACACTATAATAACTTTATGTATGATGTTTTTTGTTGATTTACTTAACATATCAGTTACCAGCAAGCAAAATCCTTCAAATAATACATGGGATAACCTTGCATCATCATTCATTTGTTAATCCGATTCCTTTCTTTATGGTTCATTTATTCATCATCAACAGCATTTCTTCTCTTCTCGCAGTTTAATCATTATTTCCCGGAGTCAGTATTGACACTTGTCGCTTTTTTCATTTCATTATTAATGCAAGATGTATCTGAAGCAAATTAAATTAAAGAAAATTAAGATTAATAAAAAAATGTCGGTCAAAGTAAAATAAAACAGAATTTTCCAAACAAGGCACTCGAAAGGCACTATACGCCCGTTAGTGAGCCAACAAGACACACTTAACAATTGAATACATTAAGAACCATTAAACTGCGTGTTGGGGATTGGTGGGTATGAAGCTCGTCTAAGATGCCCTATGCATACAAATTGTTAACGAATGTTTTCATGGTTACAATCACATTGCTTAAGTTGCAGACTATAAAAGGTCGTATAATGCATGCACTGTATGTACACACACTAAAAGGCACCAAAAGGCTATACCTCAAATTTGAAGTGATTTTGCCAGGCGTTGATATTATGCTAATGTAGATTAAATAAAGTTTGGTAAAATATAAACCAAAAATAGTTCTGTAAGAATAGAAAATGTTGCAGATAAATAAATGTCAGATCGTATCTTTAAAACCGAATAAGGAATTGTGTGTTTATGC
Organism: Mya arenaria; assembly: GCF_026914265.1. Taxonomy (NCBI): domain Eukaryota; kingdom Metazoa; phylum Mollusca; class Bivalvia; order Myida; family Myidae; genus Mya; species Mya arenaria. The sequence continues at coordinate 38,394,791 of NC_069132.1, forward strand.
AATAATGAAATCACTTTTAATACAACAGATGATGGATAGAGGGGACCTCCGAATGATGTCGCTTCTTCTTTCGAGAGTGCTAGAGGACATTGGAGTAAGCTCGTACATAATATTCAGGCGAAGGAGGACGTGGCTTGAGATAGACACACATAATTCAATGTTGTGTACGATGAACGGTAAACAAATTACTCATTTTACATTTGGCAGCCAGAGTGAGGGCACTACAACACCTGGCATGCAGTCGGACGTTGATTCGTTAAGGTGTTTAAATTCAGTGCATGTAATATTGGACTTGGATGAGTGGAAACAAGAGGACTATAATCTCCTGGTGAAAACGACCGAGCAGTCTCCACCCCAACACTGCTGGCTGCAACGACTGAGAACGGACCTTCCGTTACCAGTGACACATGCAATGTTACGAAATGATATAGAATGTGAGGGCATAGTGTTGCATTCAAACGCTGTTGTTGTAAACCGTGAACATTTAAGACGATTCAGTCTGTCAGATGAAATAGTGCGCCATGGCCCATCCATAAGTTGGACTGAAGCCAGAGACAATGTCCTTGCATACAAGTGTGCCAGACTACCTGATGAATGTCAAATCCTGTTTCAAAGACCACGTCCTGGACACTGGCCGAATCCTGACATACTAGAAAGGGCCAGACAGACTGGGGTGTTCCTTGTGCCACAGGGATACACTGAGTCTCCTTCGAGGCCATCCAAGTGTCGTTCTACCGCACTGCATGTTACACAGTATGACCTATACTATCCCAAATCTAAATTGGAATGGAGATTGTCTACATCAATGATGGAGAGGATTTGGGTTTTTGACTTCAACATTATTCAACATAAAGTGTACGTACTCCTTAAAATGTTAAGAAAATCCTTCTTACAGCCAATTGTTGGAGATCGCTTTAGTACATTTCACATGAAGACTTGCATGTTTTTCACCATCGAGACATACCCACCAGATATATGGAGGGAGGACAACCTTGTACAATGTGTGATCTACTGCCTGACTACACTCAAAAGGTGGTTAAAGATTAAATACTGTCCACACTACACAATAGCCGGAGTTAATCTTTTTACTGGAAAGCTGTTCCAGTACGAGCAAAATATTATTGCCAAAACAGTGACCAACATGTTAACCTCGAATCTGCAATGCTGTCATTTTATTGAAATGGATTCACTTGGGGCAAAAGTTATGGCATTGCAACTAGGTATTGTAATAAGTGAAAACAAATCCAAGAATATTATAAACCAAACTACTAGTATAACATCAAATCTGTGTTACGAGTTTATTGGAAACTGTCAAGCTAATGTTTTGCTTCTGATGGATAAAACAAACAGTTGGGATCTTCAACAGTTTGAACAAGCCAACTTACAGTATATCACTACACTACTCAACATTTCTGATCAAGGAACTGCATTGCAACAAGAATCAGCCACTTTTCCTCTTGCATGTCTTACAAGCAATCTTGCCTCTGCCCTGGCCTCTAGATGCATCTACTTGGGACAACCAATTACACAGGACATTCTCAACCTGTACAGACTATCCTTTGACTCTGATCTGCTATCCACTAAACTGAAGTTTGCTTCCATGTTATACCGCAGTGGACAGTATGAGGCAGCAGAAAACTGTCTGAGCTACTGAAAGGGACTGATTGGGCCAGATGTGTTGCAATATTGCGATTGTTCAGGAAGAAATAGACATATGAAAACAAATAAGCTTTGCCTTGAAAATAGCTTGAATAAATCCAACATGGAAATGATGAAAAAACACATCACTCCTTGTGTTCATTTCTCAAGACATGAAATGTGTTGCATCCCGGATTTATTGGTATTTGAAATGTTCAGGACAATAACTGAGGAGGACAGGCAGCAGAGGTGCCCAGAAGATCTCTACAAGTGGATGGACATGGCTGCAGTAGACTGTATACCTTTTCTCCACTATCTCACATACAGCAAGCTCAATCAGCACATAAGAAAACTTGAGGCAATTGAAAAGCTTCAAATGTACATATCATGCAACGCTAAACATGGTCACTTTGACACCGCATTGAATATGCTTGGTGATTGTAAGGAACTTGAACATTCGCGGGAAGGGGCCTTGAGTTGTTACCAAGATTCATTGCAACTGTACCCAACAAATAATGCTGCCAACTGGCATATTTATAGACTTCACCAGCTAGTATATAATGAAATAATAGTTGGTAGTTGTATATAAATTCATCAATTAACAATTAAATGAATGAGAGTCGATTTTGAGTAACTGACCTGTCAAAATTTAATAACGCAACTCTGCGTATTTGAAGACAGTCAGCTACGCGACTGGACTATCCATCTATGTGTATAAGTCTTAAAAATATAAGAAATAGAAACTATTGAGCTGTAAATGATTATTCTTTAACCTGTCGTATTTACAAATTGCACATTTTCATACTGTTTTATAAGATACAAAAACTTTGGTTAGTTTCACAGATTTGCATTGCTCATGAATGACCTATCGAAGAAGATTTGTTGCATACCGGACGTGTGTTTCTGGTCATGTGACCAGTGCTGTAAAAACCCATAACCCTTACACCCCTATGTAAGATGAGTCACGCGCAACAAAGCCACACATCTTATTTATTGTATGGTTTAGGAAAAGTATATTATGCCATTTCAATAAAGCGCAATCAAATATATAAGTGTGCAAGAATTTTAATTAAAATTGAAAATAAATAGTAGTGAAAACGCTGTTTTTAGAGCAACTATTTAACGTCAATAGCGACTGTACCATATGACGTCAGTTAACAACGTCGTACGCGCGTTTTGGTTAAATGTACAAAGGTGCGTTTTCTACGTCAAATTTTCCACAAATTGATCATTTTAGATATGCAAGAACAAAATAGCAATAATGTTTTCCGGTCCGAATCGAAAAATACGACCCTCGGGTACGCTGCTTGGCTTACAAGCGTGCCCTCGGGTCAGATGTTTCTATTCGTACCGGAAACACATGATGGATACTTACTGAAACACAAATGTAAATCAACACGATAACATGAATATGAATACTTAAAAGACATTTTATCAGATTTATGTTTAACCTTATTTTTGTTATACACTGCTCACATGCGATTTCATTTCAGTTCAGGCATACATACACAGTTTTCATTCTAGTATTTAAAGGAACTAGACATCTGAAAATACAATTGCATACTCTATGACCGATCGCCATGTGTATATGGAAAACATACAATTTATCAATGATCACGGTTTATTTTGACATATATCATTGTATCGTGCGGGGACCATTTAAAACTTAATAAACTTGTTCTATTGTTCTAGTATTTCTTAAATTGTGGAAGTACCATTGTTAAAGTATAGCTTTGAGGTGAAAACATACATTACAGAGCATACAACTCTTTTACGATATCGTCACAACTGATGATCAGAGTGATATGTCTAAAACTGTGGGAAAAGTTTCATATAAAACTTGCATGTCGGAACAGATTGTTAAAGGCATTATATTGAAAATGTTACTAAAAGTAGGCGGAAGATCAAGACCAATACGTCGGCAATACTATACCCCAATTCCACCAGGCAGTTCAGCCGTCAATGGTTCTTTAAATTATTGCATGCCAGTCCCCGAGAACCCTCGACGTCAGAACAATATGCGAATCTCTTCTTGCCGCTAAAGGTTCCTACTTAATTCAATTCCACCAAGTGTTTGCTGAGAAACTGCCTGGACTTGCCTTATGTTAGTGTCCTATATGTTTTATTTAAAGTTCATAACTCCTTGACAAATGACCATGGTAATCTGCGCACAATCCTTTATTACGGAATGTTCCTGTGATATTTGATTTGAAGAAGACTGTCATGACGCAGACCTTTTAATGGAGTATGAACAAACAGGGATCAAATAATAAACAAATTCAAAAGCCAGGTGCTGAATGTGATATAACCTAAACACAGTTAAATATGTTCACCATGAGAACATGCATGTCACACTGTAGACAGGTTTCACGAAAAATATAAAATGGGAAAATGTTTCCCTATTGCAATCTTTAACACCCAATTAAACAATAATATTAGCAATCAAATCAAGTAGCCATTACGTCCTTGCTTTTTTGTCATTTTTGTGTGTTGAAATAACAATCACACTTTGGGGACAATAATCAAAATCACCAGTTATTTTCGGATATTTCGTTTCTATATCTCGCATTACATGTAACAACCTTATCATTGTTGGTGTTGGGTCGATGAAGAAATACAAGAACGCGAAAACTGTTTCTTTGGAAACTTGTTCAACAAGCCAACTTTAAATTAAATGGCAGACAGCCATTCAATGTGACGCACATGTAAGTGGCCGGGGGTGATATTTAGTTCATTGTTAGCTGATTCTGAACAAAATGTATGGCAGTGCCCATGGCGTGTAATATCTAAAGGCAATATTCACGCCATATGATTATTTTCAGTTTCAAATCTTATATTAAGTGCAGCACAACAATAAATAAACCATAGAAACCCTTTCTGATCAGCATGGTATATATATTTAACAAAAAAGAAGTCGGATTTATATGAAAGTTTATTGTTCAATACTCCATAACAAAAATTCCTCTGTTTGACAAAAATGCTTAGGAAAAATATGCCCCATTCATAATTGCCTACATGTATATGCTAATAATCGTCCTCTATATAGTTGCCAAACTGTGAAGATTACAATATGTCAGAAACCTACGTTTATCAGTTGTGATTGCAGGTTTCTCACAAACTGTTCTAAATTTATTAAATGAACGAAGCACTTGTTTGGTCCTTTGATAAACTCATGTATATCATGCCTCCAGTAATGTCCAAACATAATTATACAGACATGCTAGCGTTCCTCCAATAAACGGTCGTAAGATGTTCTATATGCGAGCCTCAGGATTATACTGCACTATCAATTTCTGATGTGAGACTACTGCCTGCAGTTCTGAGCGCTAAACTCGGATGTATAAGGCAAAACAGTCATATTGGCCTTGCCTCCCTCAGAGGTATAAGGTTAAACAGTCCAATCAATGTCGCCTCCCTGAGTTTTTTTCACTCGCTCAAACATACTGCATGCGGGACTCTAGCTTCTTCTTGACATCCTCTGATTGTAGCTGTTCCAAGGTGAGCAATGACAGACCTAGTTGGTCCTCCTGAAAAAGCAATATATACTTCGCATATCTCGTGGGTCTCGCTCATTGTATAGAGAAATTAGTTGTTATGCACCTTTAGCTGTCAGCGAGGCCAGGGAATTCTTCCCATTTAATCTACCGGGGTATTAGCGTAATTTTAATATCATAAGTGGCACTTTGAGTTCATACTTTGTAAATCCCAGTTACAAGTTTACTTATTGGGGTAGACGTTGGATATATTAAAATAAACTTGTGTAACAATTTTGTAACTGTGACTAATTTGATGGGAAATGTTGCCAGTAAACAAATGTGAGCTTTTTGGTCCTTCTTTGTTTAAATTCCATAAATAACATTGTGTGGATATCCAGCCACAATTCATTTTTTATGCCAGAGGACTAAACTGTACACAGTTACAATGCATAGTCAATGACAAATTAATCTGAATTCCTTAAATTACGACCTACCCTGCTGAACGGCTGAGCCATGGTGCGTAGGAAGCGCTTAGCAATCTGGACAGCCTCATCTGTCGACAGATTACACAGACTGTCTTTAAGGTGCTCCTGGATCCAACGGGGAAGCTTGCCCCTCTTGTCCGCACGTGAAAATCGCTTTGTGAAAAGGAGGAGAAATAATTCATATATAGATCTGAGATTTATCGAAGATTTCGCTACTAAAAGCACATCCAACGAGCCACCTCATCATAGTGAAACTTCATGGCACGTTATTTTAAAATCCTAAAAAGATGGTCAAGATGCAGCCCCTAAAAAGATCGTTCAACCTTTGACCTATAACCTTCATCTTTGAAGTCAACATTCGACCTCAAAGCATGATTTTGACCTTTGATATGTAGGTATGGGTCTTAAACGTGACACACCTCCTCATCATGTAGAACCTTCATTACATTTGTTTGGTAAATCCTATAATGCATGGTACTTAAGCATAAACTTGACCTTTAATGTGCACACTTAGGTCTTGTGTACGACACCCCGCCTCATTATGTAGAACCTTCATGGTATGTTTTTCAAAAATCTACTGGTCACACTCAAAACCTTCAAGTCAAGATAAAGGTCATGTATGCAATCATTTTAAAGTTATCACTCATATTCTCAAACACTGTTTAGTGGAAGAATTAAACACAGGGTCAATCACAGAGAAACATACCTTATCAGCAAACAGCATAATGCCGTAGTCTGTCTTCCCTCTGAGACACCTTCCCACACACTGTGCAGCGTGTCTCATGGCGTCAAACGTGAGGAAATCATTCTCACGAATCTGGAACTGCTCCCGGAGGTACTCAAGACGAGCCTGTAAGTTTTGTCCCGTCATATTATATTAACATTTGAAGCTTAATTGTTGGTATTACTTTGATAGAAAGCCAAGGTATTGACTTTTTTTGTAAAAACTGTATCTGTGGCTGTAACTGTAAATGTACTGACTGAACATCATTCGAATTGACCAACTATACTCCTGATACATATTTTACCATTCAGGATGTCATTTCTTTAAACTAATTGCAACAGTTTAGGGCAAGTTATTTATCCCACACTAGAATTCCATGAATCGGATGAGTTGCCTTTCGTGAGCGCCCAGATATTTTTAGTGGGGGTCACCATGACCTTGAACCTTTTGACACCCCCCTTCAAAATTTAATGATTTCAAATGGTTGCACCTTTTTTGAAGTTAAGGTTGCAATGAACATGCCCTTTGACCCCAAAATTATTATGGGATATCTAGTGCCCATTAACAATATTCATGTACCTGGCTAATTTTAAGTTGCAGTTGACAACCCGTTCACTGATGTCAGACTAATAATCCCTGTGTCTGTAATGATTCAATATTGTAAGGTCCAAGAGGTTACATACCTTGAGAATTCTGCTCTGTGTATACACATATGGAACGCCAAACATGATTACAGCTCTCCCGAGGTGATGATCTGTAAATACAAGGAAACGAGTGACAAGATGACAATCGCTAGCGATGTAAATACAAACCTGCCACTTCCTTTATGATATGTGGATACAAATATTTAAGTTATTTCAAGTAAGAAACAATTTCATGCATGTACATTCAATTTCACCCAAGGCTATTTACATTGCAACTTCACATTAAATATCATTAAAACAACAGTCTTGAATTCCTAATTACAATATGTACTGATGAAATATGTCAAAGATGTTTGGTATATGAGTCTACATCTTACCTGAGAAGCTTGCCAGGGGCATGTTCTCTTGACATCTCGAAAGAAACACCAGTAGCTGTTTCTACCAAAAACATATACTTGAAAAAGCTAAGTAGTTTGCCATTTACATACCAAAGTCAATTCCCTCAGACACCTTCCCCCTTGCAACAGACAGTAGCACTGCTCCTCGCCCATTCTCACATGCCTGGATACAAAGACCATAAATAAGATACGTGTTTACGATAAACGTTGATTACTCATTGTTTATAACTCAAACATTTGGATACTTGTTCTACAAGGAATGTGTATATTTTTTACAGTTGATTACATTTGTGTAACTTCAATACAAAAAAAACAAACAGGTAACTTTTTATGCAAGAAGAATAAAGTGTAATATGACCTTTTGGTAGTTAAGGAGAGCCAGGGTGGTTTCTGCAGCGTCCTGTGTCTCTATGAACAACAGTTTGTGTTTCTGTATCTGGTCTATGATGCCCTGTAAACAAAGACATATGATCATCCTGTGATAACAACACACGGTGCCTACAAGCATATGGGTTGAATGCTTTCATTTGCCCAGTAGAGATTGGCAAGAAATCAGTGCATCATTTACTTACAAGTTGCCCAAGAATTTATGTGTAAAATGCTTTCCTTTGCTCTGTTATTATTGACAAACATTCACTGCATTATATACCAACACGTTCCTCAAGAGTTGAATGGTTATTTTTCAATCTTTTTGTCAGCTATCTACTATAAACTAGTTGTCAAAGCATTTTTGAGATGATTTCTGTTTGCTCTGTGAATATTGGTAAGTAATCACAGCATAATATACAAGTTCCCAACATTTTATGAGTTGATTGATTTCTTTTCAAGTTTCATACAATTGAATTTGACAAAGAGAGAGAAACATCGTTTTCGTATCAAGAACATAGAACAGTTACTCAAACTCAATACAAGTCTTGATTAACTTACCTGCTCATACCAAGATGCAACTGTTGACTCCTAAAATAAAAGAAACAGCAACATCAGATTTGAATGTCATGATAATAGTGTACACAGATTCTCCTGTTAAAGTACAAGGTCCATGTCCTGACTTGTGGCACATTTCCTTACGCCCCATTTAAATTCCTATATTAATGCTTTTTTTTTAAATTAAACTAATGATTACATTGGTCCAAATGTAAAAGAATGAATCGAAAAATGCAGCTTATTCATGACAGAGTCCTAATTTCACATGACAACAGAAATACAGCCCTTCAAAGGACATAACAAATGATCTCAGATGCAAGTATCTACTGAATGCTTATTTCTTTTCAAGAAAACCATTCAACTCTGACACTTGCCATGTATATATAGCTAGTAAAGAAGCAAACGACACCATCAGGAACCACTCCGCACATCTCCACTAAAAGGTTGCCATAGTTACGGATAACAGCCGGATCATCTCGAGATTCAAACTTGGAACTCATGGCAACCTGGTCATTGCCTTTGCTCACAATCTGCAAAAAAGGATTACCATTATACAAAAACTATACCAGGTAAAACATATTTGGTTCCAATTTATTTTTGCTTGGGACGGGGGTTCTAACAGCTGATAATTTGTCAGTCCTGAAACCCCCAAGACATGGGTTTGTTTGAATATAAAGCATTCATGCCCACAACTGGGGTAATGGGCTTTTTGAAAATGTTTAGTCATTGATATTTATTCCAAGGTACTTCTATTACTGTTTTTAAGCAAATTTCTGCACAAAAAACAACGTTTACAACCGTACAATAGTCTGAAGTTAAAACCTCTCAGTCCTGATCTCAGAATTAATTCTGAACTTAAAAACCTCTGTGTTTTATGGTAGAATCCTGATAGAGTTCTTTTTCTGCCTAGAAACCAGCATGTGACCTCTTGGTTAGTATGCAAACACCTCTACCACTCAGATTAGTATGGTAGAGAGAAATGGCATCCAATCCATTATCAGATATTCAAAATTTAATTTCTGTTATTAAAACGAAACAGTGGGTTAACCACTTATCATAAACATGATAATAAGTAAGCTTGAAACAAAGTCTCAAACCGGACTGAACAAGTTAATATTTCAGCGCGAGCTATTTACCTGTACCTACCATTGGACATATGGAAGTCCTAGCCAGAGTCATGGAAAAGGTTGCCATGTTAACGGGCCGGAAATCTAAGATCTTAGGGTACATGTCTAATGGTGATAGGGTCTGAAATAGAATAAATAATATCATAGGATAACGAGTAAATATGTTGAATTGATATACCCCAACCTGATTTGGCAAAGTAGATGGAATGGAAGTAAAGTGATGTTTAACTGAAACCTTCAGTGTGGCTGCAGAGTGATGGACTCTTATGAAGGTTGGATATCAGTTTGTTTGTAATTGTTTGCAATAAAAGAATTTTGTTTATAGTCAAATATAACATTTGGATTGTTTGACTCCCCGTTACCCAGTTTCAAACAAATTAAACATTTCATCAAGGTAAATATTCTGATGAAATTTCATAAAAATATATATATTGTCACTGTTTGCTCCTAAGATTTCTCTAATAGTTGACCTAATGACCTATTTTTTACCTCATTGACCCACTCTTCAAGTCTACTAAGATTACAACAACGAAATCATTCTGACAACAGGTGAAAAAATGTCTCTGGTATATCAATCGACCAATAAAATCCAGAATTTATTTTACGCTCACAATTATCATTGAAGTGCCAAAACTTACACCGCCTTGGGCAGATGGTAACCACTTTTTTGGCGGTATCGATTGACTTTCTTTTTGTTGCAGACTGACATTGTTCAATTTATTTAATTATTGACAAATATACTTTGATAAATTTGTTTGCAAACAGTAGTATCTGAAAATGAGTGTGTCTGAAATTCGGACACAAGGCTGTTGAATTTCACTATAACATGTTCATAACTTTATGTCAGCAAAGTTAAAATTAAATCCCTGTAATGCCTGCTTCACAACATTACGCTGTGGGTGTACATAACATTTAACATAACAATACCATTTGAATGAGATTAGCAAGCAAAGAGGAGTCTAAAAAGCTTGTCCTGGTCATAAAATAAAACAAAAAACAGGTTTACAGTACACTCAAAGAGTAAGACCCTCTTTCCGTTTCCCTCCGCGGATTTTCGCTATCGCTGCCAACACAATGATTTTATCAACTGTCCACGTTCCTTTGAGTTTGAATTTAAGGCCCTCGGAGGGTGATCAGTCGACCGAAGAATAACCAACGCGGCGTTCCTCGGAGGGGTTAACTCCGTGTACCTCTGCGGACACTTGATAAGAATCTACCCTTAAGTTGTTTTTTTTATTAAAATTTTCAACCGATTACACCGGCTCCAGTAAATTGCTATTATTCTTTTTCCTCTGCCCATTTTGCATGAAGTTAGCTTACCACAAGAACGCAGTCGTTTTTCACTAGTTGCACATGCATCTTATAAACGTGTTTTTGCTAATGACTGAATACATTGATAAACACATTTCACCCGAAAAAGACTAGTTTACACATTTTCGGAAAATCAGGAGGTCAAACACGCGTTCAAAGTTCACAGCGCATGGTTTTGAAGGCCTTCTTGCCTCGTTTTCTGTGGAAAATTCCATTAAACGTCATAGCTATTTTTGACCACCAATAATAAATAGTATATTCTACATTGTATTGATCACACGCTTGACGTCAGAGGTCATGGTTCAGAATTGTGTAAAATGTCGGCTGCTTTATGATGCAATACAATTAGTGGCAATACTTAATGATTCCACAATCATCGACTTTATCCCTCAGAGTGAGCAAGGAAAGTGGGTCTAACTCATTGAGTGTACTGTATCATTATATTCAACAATTCAACAAAATGTTATTCAAGCTTATAATACCCCTGATGTGATGACAACTGACTGGAATCTATCAAAGACGGGTTTGATGGCGATGGAAGCATCGAGACAAAAGAAGTTCAGGACCGGGTTGGGAATGGTCGGTGTTCGATCATCAAACGGCTCGATTATCAATGCAAAACCTGTGGCAAAAGAAAGTTGTTTGTTTAAATGAAAACAAGAGCTATCACATGAATGTGAAAATTCCTGTGATAGCTAACCAACATCTAAATGTGACCTTGGACTTTGAGACGAGAGCATGAAAACCATGCCTGGCACATTTTCCAATGCTGCAGATCAAAATTCAACCAATATTCAAAAATTGTAGTTGAGACAAGATAGTTAAGGATAGGCATCAACATAAGCCTTCCTTTGGGGACATAAGACCTTATGGGTGTTATCCTCACCCCAAGGGCAGAGGACCTCTACAGAAAGACATGTACCAAATATATAAGTACAAGGCCTTGCTGTTTTGGATAGTAATTTTGCTAAGAGATATTTTTTATGTTGAAATAAAAATGTACCTCCTAGCTCTGGCAGTTATGTTTTTTGCTGAACATAACCAATTGAAATTTGTTTTTTAAGAAATGACAACAAAAGAAAGCTTCATTATAAAACTACAATTGTTTATAATAAATCCATCAACAAAAATATTTGAAGGAACTGTCATTAGATGATTAACAGCAGACGACAGACAGAGGGCATTTATGACAGCTCACACTGAACACTTCATACCTTGGACCAATAACAAATCCTACTCCCAGTTCATACGTGGGAAAGCGAGCCACAGAGCAAACAACAATGCATGACTGTTGTCATTTTCCCACTCAATGGCATCACTGAACATTCATTAAAGTCAAGTGGCCCTTGCTATACAGATGCTGATCGTTTGAGTAACAAGTGTACACAGTTTAAATTTATTGAGGTTGAGGTTGAAGCTCGGAATAACAAAAATGAAACAACAGCAAGGCTATGACAATACCATAGTGTTTTTTCGCTTGAAAATCAGATTCAGCATAGTAAATATAAGCATTACCTTTCGTATAGGTGCTAACCAGTGTGGCAAAACCGGCAATGAGAGTGAGGGCCCCGAAGTCTGACATGTCTGCTAGTTCCAGAGTTCGTAGTAATGATGCAAGTCTCTCCGAACAAAACCTGAATAGTTTGAAGAACCAAATACATATACATAACAGGTCAATGAGTTATATACCAACCTGTATTTTTATAAAAATGCACCTTAAGATACATATACTACAAGCAAATCAGTTATTTATGGCAACATACAACTAATAATAATTTAAATTTCCATCATTTTGAATTACCATTAAAATAAGGATTAAGAAGAGTATTGATCCTTTCATAACAATTGCTTTCATGTTTAAATGTTTACTTTAGTTATTATAGATTATATGTGTTATTTTTTTGAGAAGTTAAATGCGAAACATGAACAGGCATATATTCCCCCTCCATTTCATACTAATTACCCTGAAAAAATACATGGAACATAAAGACTAAGAATGGATTTGCCAAAATTACCTGAGAGGTTTTCTCTCTATGCAGATTTTCTGTGAGCAATCTTTGAGAAATGATGGTGGTGTCTCAGACACGACGTGCTGTATCCGCATCCTTGTCTTAAGATACTCACAGAATCGCTTCAAGAAAGAGATAAAGTGTTCCGCATTCCGGATGTTACCCGGTACTGCCTCTGCATAAGAAATTCATTTTCAAATAAAAAAAAAATCACTGTGCTCAAAATATTTATGGCTAAAAATGAAATATTTTGTATACTTCTTTGGCAAGTATGCATTTAATATAACAGTTTCTTTCGTTATTATAAAACAGTGATAAAAAATAGTAAAATCTGTAAAAAAAGTTGAACTTTAACTTAAAAAGCATTTCAATACAACCCCAGATCCATAAAGTGTGGGTAAAACATAACAAGTTTTCTCGTATGTGATATAGTATTTAATAATGCTCATTATTTTATCCTATGTTATGTTGTTAACTATGTATATGCTTCCTATGCCGAAATAAATAACAAGAGGGCCATGATGGCCCTAAATCACTCACCTACGTAGAGCTTTTATGAGAATGTATTTATTGGTTTATGGCAATGCAACTATTTAACTATGATCGAGTATTGTCAAATGTTGTATATTTTTAAAACTGTAAACATGATCCAAATTTCATTGCTGTAGCTTCAAAAACAAGGTAGTTGGTAAAAATGTACGCGTATAGCTCATCCCAGGACAACATTGATATTTGTACACACGATCCAAATTTTACTGCTGAAATTTCAAAAATAATTTTCCTTTCGGTTGCCATGACACCCAAAGTTCTGCTTGGAATTCATTTCCTTGAACAATTTTCAAAGGGCACCACCCAAGGAACATCCTAGTGAAGTTTAATCTAAATTGGCCAGGCTGTCTAGGAGGAGATGTCGTTTGAAGTAATTGTTGACAGACGGACGATGAACAACGGTGGGTGGGGGAGAAAGCTCAACCTGAGCACTGTGCTCAGGTGAGCTAAAAAAAAATTGTTTTCAATGCATCAAAAAGTGATAAAACCTACCTTGCAGAATTTCATCCGGAATCACTGTAAAGAGAACAAAATGTTATCATCGTATTGAGGTGATACAATAGAGTTTTGATTGGCTTTTGCTTAAATCACATACAATGAACACATAGTAATCTAAGTATTAACTTTATGGCATCACCAGCCTGTTTCATTCTAAAACCTTAATCTTAATAAGTTAAAATTAGACTAATTTAGCTTAGTTTGCTATTATTATATTTGTGTATTATATTGAATTCAGCCCATAATTTAGTTGATAATAAAGTTGAGAAAATTAAAACAACTAATTACTTGCCAGCATCCATTTTCCTAATGTTAACAAAAAAGATCCTGGTGGATATTCTTTGAATTTCACAAGGTTTTATTTTTTCCCATAATACCAATGTAAAGTAACATTATTTCAAAACATTGTTTAACAGTTTAGTTTATTGCAATAACGCCGTAACATGGGAAACGTGAATACTTAATCTCAGAGAAATGGTAAATAAACACATGAAATAGAGACTTTCAAGCCATCAACAGTTATGCCGTGACTGAACCTGTTCTTACTGGGTTGGCGAGAATCATGCCTGTTTGGTGGTTTACGCTGGTCTTCCTCAGACCCTCAACAGGATTAGATACAAAGCAAAATTCTTAGAAGTTAGATGAGTGCTGCAGAGTGAAAGCCACACTTTTGTAGCATAAGGAGGCATAACTCCAAAATAATATTGCAAGAGTAATGGGCTTTGCTACATATAAGCCTAAAGTTTATGGCAATTTGTGATCTAAGTTTCATTGCGATATCTTGCACAGTTTTGAATGCTGAGGACGCCACCAAGTCTATCACAATCAAAATCAACGAGCCAAATATGTGTATCATGTTCCATGAAGCTACCTGGGTTTGCAAGGACTACATCTGTTTCCCTGTTTAGATTTGTCTCTCGCAGCCCCTCAACAAGACGCTGGTATTCCTGCTTCAGTCTGTCTGTGTCTGATTCCTTCAACCTAGGAGAGTGGGACATTTAAGTGTAAAAACATTTTGGTGTAAAGAACAATTGGGTTTAAAGATTTTTAGGGAATGAAATCAGCGGCGTAGCTTTCCTAAGGCCATAAGGCCCAAGCCTGCACATCAATTTGCCTTTTTTTTTATATGTTAATTTTGTTCAGTTGATTTGGATAAACTAATCGAAAGCCTATATTTTTCTTTGATTTTAAACAGAGTTCCCTATTTATACACACCAAAACACACCATTTGCAAGCTATGCTTGCAAAAGTTTCCAGGGGCATGGAGACAGACAGATGATAATAATGACAATCTTTAAACCAAAGTGCTCAACAAACAAGAGCTGTCGTACGACAGACCCCTCGGCTTTATGCTGCATTATCTGAGAAATGAATAAAATAATGATGCAATGTGTGCCTGTCAAAAGCAGTAAAAAAAATGCTACCTACCCGGTAATTGTACGATTGTCATCAATACTTGTGTGAAGTATTTCGTCAATTGAATGAAGGGTATAGAAAGTATAGGTAAAAAATCCAAACTTGCTCTTAAACTTTTACTGACACAATGTGCCCTAAAACTTCATTCTTATTAATATAAGTTTCTCAATCAAGGGCCACAATTTGTATTTAGGAAAATACTGAGTTATGTAACCTTATTGTGTGATGGTCCTTAAAAACTGAGTGAAGTATAAAGTAAACAGAATGAAGGGTATTGGAGGTATGATTGAAAATGCCCTTAAACTTAATTTAGATGCCAAGGCAGATCTAACACCGACTCCAGGGAAGGAGTAAAGCTTCCTTAATTTTCAAATAGACAAGCTAAAAAACTTGTCTTCTACCTATTTATGTGTCTGGTGAGAGTGTCCATATTTTGCTGACATTTATCCAAGGTCCGCTTGGTTATCTGGACACTCATAGACTGTATACACACGTTGTCTGAAAATAAAATATTATTATTCTTTGAATCTTTATTAAATAAAACATTCTACACAATGCAATGATTGTCTGAGAGTGCTCTAGTGGTGAAGATGTACACCTCTCACCCAACAGATTGTGGGTTTGATCCCCATCAGGGGGAGAGTAATCTAGAAGTATACAGTGTCCGACTCTCACCTAAGAGGTTGTGGGTTTGATCCCCATCAGGGTGAGTGTAGGCTAGTAATATTCTGGTGACCAGCTCTCACCCAAGAGATTGAAGGTTCTATCCCCACTAGGAAAACTTTCACAGCCTCTCAAACAGGACATCATTCATGGTTTCTACCCAAGAAACAGACTCATGAGTGACTCTGTAAGCTATCAGCTTCATTCATTAGAAATTAGTATTTCACCTCAAGTATACACTTTTAATTGTTTTGAACTTATAAGACAACTTTCTAATTGCCTGGAACAAGTAAAAGTAAATAGACTATAAAAATAAGAAAAGTACAGTTGATTCTTGTTAAAGGGTCTTTACACCAGATTGGCACTAAAAAAAGTTTTTTTCTGTAATGAATCTCAGGACAATTATTTAATAAAATGTTTTACTCCTTGATATCATAATTGTAAAAAAAATACCAAAATGTATAAAAAATAATCGTGTCAGAGATCGGGTTCAAACTGGTGTCGCCAAAATTGCAGTGCAGTGTTGTATCCACTATGCTACGAAGGCTTACCCTAAACGGTTTTAATATTTAAGCTTTATACCGGGGGTACCTAATATGGTAATATCACATGATACCATCGACTAGCCAATCACGCATAAGGAATGAATTCTACTAGGTAGACATACCTAGTAATCTTTTTTAATGGAAAAATACGAAAAAACTGCGAAAATAAATTAATTGTAAATTGTGGTACTTCAGTTAATAAGATTCAATGCATTGTACACATTGGGTGCGTATTATCAACGATCGTACGAAAAATCGTATCGTAAGTGTTTACGACAGGTTTACGATTTTAGCTACGAGCGTCTTATCAAGCCTGTCGCAATTATATCAGTATTTCGTAACCTTACGATAATCGTACGCATGCGCAGTTAAAGCGAGCTCTTCAAACGAAGGTATTTTATCTGATGTTTGGTGTCTGCTGTCAGTTTTCACTTGGACGTAAACAAGTTGTAAAAGTTCTGTTAGAGGATGTCTTTAAGCGGAAAAGAAAAGAAGCGAGGGCCAAACTGGACGATAGAAGAAAGAAATACGCTTATAGAGCTATGCCGGGCCAGTACAAACACACTCAAAATGAACTGGGGAGAAGTGGCTGACAGGTTTTTCCTTTTGTTTATTTGTTAACTTTCTTGTATCAGTAGTTGTGAATCTGTTTATCGACACCTGTACATATATTAAAATGTATATGGATATGTTAAGGCTAGTATCTGTTCTGACTAGTCATAAACAAGTTTTATTTTCCTTAGTCGATTTGTATTAAATAAATTACTAAATTAAAATTGGGTTTGTTTTTTTTTTAACTGAAGATTAAAAGTCGATACTGTATATGTTGATTGAATTGCTGTTTTTGTTGTTGAGAATGGGAGATATACCCTAGGCATAATTATTTAATATTAATTAGCACATTTATTTCATACTCACAAAATGTTCATGATTGATATATACATATTCAATTCATTAAATTTTGTTTTGCAGGGTGAACAGTATCGGGGGAAACTCCAGAGTCGCCCCTGAGGTTAAAAAGAAGTGGACTGATATGAAGGTACTATATAAAGTAATATAACAGGTGATATGCTAAAGAAAATTATGTTTTCAATATAATTCATCATGTGCAGCAGACAGCTTGTTACAACTCAGATGAAAAACATGAGGGTATTTTGGTTTCATTAGACTTGCAGTGTGTCTTATTTACTGGATATTGGACTGAAATTAAGCAATATCCTAAAACTATAAGAATGGGTATTTTATCAACAACAAAACATTCTCTAAAAGTAACAATGAAGTAAAAGGAAACCATATATTAAAGCTGCACTCTCACAGAGTGAACGTTTCGACAACTTTTTTAATTTTTGTCTTGGAATGGGCTGATTTTGCAAGAATGCATGGAAACCAGTTATATAAGACTGCTGCTAAAATAATTGATCGCAGTTTTTTGTGAGATTGAAAATTGATGTTTTATGCATTTTTCTTTACGCGTTAGTAATAGTTTAAGACATAAATAAACCAGTCAATTGTAACAACGGACCCCCCCCCCCCCCAGGCCAGGGGGATAGCGGGGACTTTTTTGGTCCAGCCAACCCGAGGTGAAATCCCCGCTGGAGACAAACTGCTGGTAAAATCACCGTCAAATGTCACCGCATCCCTGACTTAAGACAGGCCCATTCCCTGTTAATTTTGGCGCAAAGACAAAACTACTCAGGGCCACTTGGAATGTAAAATCACGGCCAATTTCCACGGATATCCCTGGTATACCCGTGGATCTGGGGGTACAATTGACTGGTGCATAACATTAAACATATATAGATCTGTGAGTGCAGCTTTAACAAGTCAACTAGTATAATATTGTATAGATGCTTTCCTTATATCTGTATCATATCTAAGTTTCTTTTGCTTTATTTACTTGATTTAAATATTCTATCAAATTATTTGTTTGTTCTGCATAATATTTCCAGGTGTTATTTCATACTAATTTGATATGATGTTAAGTGTTTTGTTTACTTTGCCATAATATACACTATCATATATGTTATTGTTTGTTAAATTACAGAGCAATGTAAAGAGGAAGGCGCAGCAAGAACGGACAGAAAGCAGGCAGACAGGAAATGGGTTGAAGACTATAAATCTGGATTCTTGGGAGGAAATGGTAATTATAATAGTCACCCACAATAAACAAAACGTTATCTGTTAACATATGAATCAATCCTATGCAAAAGTGCTTGCTATTAAACTGAAGATCCATTTTAAATTTATTGGAAGTGTATTGCTATACTGAAATGAAGCTTATCCTATGTATTTTCAGCTCACCAGAGCACGAAGTGCTCAATGTGAGCTATTGTGATCGGTTTTTGTCCGGCATCAGTCTGTCAGTCAGTCCGTCCGTCAACAATTGCTTAAAAAACTTATCCTCTGAAACTACCTACCCAAATTCAATGAAACTTCACATGTTTGATCAGTTTGTTTTTCAATATTCTTTGAACAAATATCAAGCTATATTGATTAAGCCAATTGTGTGATATTGTTTTGCTGAATTAGAATATATAAAATATATTATATTTGAAACAGTTCTTTTCTTTTAAACAATTTGCTTTACAATGCAATTAAAAGTTTGTTGTTTGAATATAAGTGCATATGTTTCATCAAGATAATTGTTATTTTTTTGTAGTGGTATTTCTTACATTTAAAAAAACCTTTCAGGTATTGACAACCATTCCAAAGGTGTCAGTTGATGGCATTCCTGGAGGCGTGCAGTGCGGGGTTTCTTCAATCCAGGAATCGAATACAGGTAGTGCCGTATATTTAAACCAAATTTAATGAAGGGACCCTAGTTAACATTCTGCGTTTAATGTCATTGCATTATATCAAATATATGTGTCGTATAACTACCACAAAATTATAAAACATGCCACAAGTTTGCTTCCAAAGTTTTCCATTTCTTCATACTTGTTTTAAAAAATGGCAAGTCATGTTATATCATACAAATTCAATTATACTATACATTTAAATTACCATTTGTTATTTCTATTTAAAGAAGAAGAAGAAGAAGAAGAAGAAGAAGAAGAAGAAGAAGAAGAAAAAGACATGATCCAGGGAGCAGCAGCTAATGTGAAAGACCGCTCATCATCAGTAAAGTTTTGTGAGTTTTTTTCATGATATTCCATTAAGGTTTATAGACATATAATTTATTTGATGGAAATCTGTTTTTATCATTCTAATAAAATGATTTGAGCATTATAAATAAACAGATTGATCTTTACACAAGGTGATTTCCCCAGAATTAAATCAATGAAAATTTAAGAAAGTAACTATGTCAAATCAGTCTCCAGCATGAAACTATAACCTGCTTTTGTTGTCATTCTCTATGTTTAAAACTAATACAAAGATAATTTTGTAAATTGTGTCATAAATAAAATTTCTTAAAGCTGAGTGAGCACCGATGTTGTTTAAGTATTTAACTTCTTCTTGATTCTTTTAATGTCTTACCCATTTAATTAGACCATCTTTATTTAATGTTTTTTTTTCTAATTTCAGCTTCTTGTAATGCAACAGGGGGTTCCACATCAAATCTTCAACTGCGAATGGTGATGGCCCAGGAGCAACAAAACAGTATTCTGTCATCAATAGATTCTACATTGAAGAAAATGTTAGAATACCAAAAAGAAAAATCCGTTGACCTTCTACATTTTGAATATTAATTTAAGAAAACATTCATTTAAATTATGTATCGGTTTCTTAGACTCATTGAAAATGTGTTAAGTTATATTATTCAACTGGCCACAATTTCTCAACACTTTTTCAATCAATGAGGTTACATAACTCCATATTATCCTAAATACAAGTTATGGCCCCTGATTGACTTAGGTTAAAGTTTTAGGGCAGGTTAAATTTTAGGGCAAGTTGGGATTTTCACTTAAAACTCCAATACCATTCATTCAATTGACTTAATGCTTCGCACAGATGTTCAGAGCCATCACATAATGAGGTTAGATAACTCCATATTATCCTTTATACAAATTATGGCCTCTGATTGACTATGGAACTTAGGTTAAAGTTTTAGGGCAGGTTGGGATATTGTTTAATAACTTCTATACCCTTCATTCAATTGACTTAATACTTCACACAATTGTTCAGGACCATCAGCCAATGAGGTTACATAACTCCATATCCTTAATACAAGTTATGGCCCCTGATTGACTTGGGTTAAAGTTTTGGGCAAAATTATTTACGACCATATTACAACAAGAAACATAACTCATCAAAAGGGCAGCATCAAAGTCACCTTATGTATCGAATAATTTCAGTTAGGTTTGACATAAAGAGACCAAACTTGGTATTTTTATACGTTATTGCATTCTAAGTCAAAGCGACGTAGACGAGCGCGCTGTCTTACGACGGCTTTAAGAGACTTTAGACTTTGAATGGGAATTATGTTTATGGTTATCACAATTAACTCTTTCATTTATCAAAGTTCAGTTACAGTATGTATTTTGGCCTATAAAAATAAGCTTTGTACACCTGTTATGCTTCATAAGATGTTTTGAGATATTGGGGCCAGCTGTTTAAGAGTAAACTTTATGATATGTGAATTGCACTGTGATGTGATAGTGTTTGTGTAACTTACTGCCTTTCATCTAAGATTTGAACTTAGGTCCCTGAAGAGAAATTTGCCATGTATATAAAAGATTATTAATTTGTTCATTTCAGTTTAACATTGTAATAAATTCCACCAAGTGGGCACTAAAAACTATATTTTATGTTTTCATGAGGTTAAATATATTGCCATCTTACACTAAAACAAGCATTTTTTCGTAAATGACGTCAATGAAATATTTATATAACCATTGGAAGTGATGTTCTGAAACATCAAATGTACAGTTGATTACAAGAAGAGGCATTTAAAGTTACTTTAGTTTTGTCTGTATGTACTCTTAATTCTTTGTATGTGTTGTATGATAAAAAGCCTGAACCTACACTCTTTTGTACAAAGTTTAGGCTTAGTGCCAAATTCGGATGTAATTGAAACTGAATGGGTGTTTCCTCAAAAGTGTAGAATTTAACTTATTCCTCGAAGTGAAAGTCAGTTTTTGGGCCCAGATGCATTTACTTGTTTATGTTTTGGTGCAATATTATATTTGCCTATGATGTTCTTAGGAAAGGTATTGCTATAAAACTAAAACTGTTATGAACTCCCTGTATAAAATGGGTGTATTATTCTGACATAACTGTTATATTGAATTGCAGTTGTAAAATAAATTATTCTGACAACGTTTTGCAATCAAATATAAACTAGAAAAACACTTTTTTTGGCAAGTTAGGCATTATTAAATGAAGGATATGTACAAAGCAGAAATGATATTGAACGGCATTGTATTGTATCAATAGAAATGTATTGATGAAAGAATAATTAGTTGAGCTTTTAAGGTCAATTAGTTGAGCTTTTAAGGTTTTTGATTTGTGTAAGTTATTGAATGTTATTCATTGAGACATCAGGAAATGCACATTGTTGCAGTGTGCCATTCTGTTGCCATAATTATGTTGTATGATGTTCTGTGTGTAATGTTGCGCATAATTGATTTGTTATTATGGTTAAAATGACATGGGTGATATCATAAATATCTTAATGTCTTTTAGTTCTTATCCCATTTACCTGTTACATTTTTACAATGTACTGCACTTTTGCATAATGCTACTGTGATAGTCTAAGTTGTTGACATAATTGTATATTTGTTGTGTTAAAGAGGTTTTATTTAGGGTTACCCCAGTAAAACATATAAAATTGGGGGGGGGGGGGGGCAATTATTTAAAAAGTGTATGGGTGCGTGTTTGTTTTGCTAATTTGAATCCCAAATTTGCTTCTGTAGGAGGGTGGTGTATTTAATAAGAGTGCCCCCATCCATGGGGTATATACTGTCAATAAATAGCCCTTAAATTGCTCGTAAAAAATATGTGATATTTATATGTTGTTATGTTTATGTCATAATTTTAAGCCAAATTTTTCCTGCACCTGATTAGAATAGGAACTTGGGTAAAAAAACTAGGTATTTATGTAAAACCTCAAAGCTGCACTCTCACAGATTGAATCATTTGACAATTAATTTTATTTTCTGTTTTGGAACAAGCAAATTTATGCGAAAATGCAAGGAAACCAATGCTATAAGACGGCTGATAAAGAAATCAGATCGCAGATTTTTGTAATTAAGTTTAAAAAAATATGTTTAAATTAATGCATTCTCCTTTAACTGTAAGTAACGCTTTTAGCCATAAAACAGGATTTATGAAACCAAGCTGATTGTTTGTCATCATTGTTACATTACTGGAATACAGATATAAGCAAACAAATTGTTAATTTAAATACCAAAACAAAAATAAAGAAGTTATCAAAACGGTAAATCTGTGAGAGTGCAGCTTAAAGAAAATGAAGAAATATTCTCCCAATTTCATACATTTAAACGCTTTAAGGTTATTTGAATGAACACATCTCTTATAAGTATGAAAATTGATCCTATTTGTTAAATAATAAGCAAATTAGCTCAAATATTAGGTTTGCAAAATTGCATGGTGGAATAAAAAATATGGCTTTAATACGTTGTTTTAAAACGCCGTCTTGTTGAATGTTTACAAATGTGTTAACATTGCGGATATGCCAGCATTAAAAAGGGACTTTGGAAAACGAATGATTTGTTTTGGCATTTCTTTGTTATTTGTTCCATTTTGACAATTCATATCAATTGCATAAATTACATATATGACTTGAATAACAGTTAATTGTAATACTTGTACAAAATGATCACTCTGTTAATCAGGGCAACATGTTCAGTCCATTTGCAACCAATAACTTCCATGTAAAGGTCACAATACTGTATATTTGTTGTTTACTTTTACATCACTTAGTAAGTGCACACATTCATTTGCATTATACTTTGCATCATGTATTAACACAAAGCGATCACAAACTATTTAAATTAAAGGAAATGGAACAAACAAACTACGTTCAATTTCACACAAAAGTGTTCACAACTCGTCGTCGCAGTTCTTGCACCTGCAAGCCTGGTTGTCCCATCCAGGCCTCCATAGCATCTTGGCCTGGGTCCACTACTTGGGCATCGTCCAGTGTCAGACCCCAATCCAAACACATATTGTGCAACCTGGCACATGCCATAAAAATTGCACACGACTTTTCGGGACTGTAACTCAACACACCGCCGGTTTTGTGGAGACATCTGTAAATTGTAAACATAATGGTGATGTTACGGATCGTAACAAGAAACAGTGTCGTATAAAATGCATTAGTAGATGGGCGAGTAAACATAAAGAGTGTTCAATTCTAAAATAAGGTTCAACTATAAAGTCTGTGTTCGATGAGGTGTATGGTGGAAGGATTGAGATAACCCACCGAAACCTTCCTTTCAGGATTCCAAAACTCTGCTCGATAACCATCCTTCCCTTGCTCTGCGCGTTGTTATATCTTGCTTCAGCAGGCGTTACGGGATTAGCAAGCGGAGTTAGTAGGCTGGTAGTGAGTGGATAACCGCTATCAGCCAGCAGCATCCCTGGCCTCTCACTCTCCATGTGTTCCTGTGTTAGATAATGGACAAGAAGTGGTTTTAAAAATCAGTATGTCTTGCATTTCTAAGCAGAAAATAACGTGTGTCACGTAAACTGTCAAAATATGTGCACCTAAAAGTTTGAGGTTGGTTAATATTTAAAGGATAAACAAGTACAGTAGTCGAAAGAAAAGTTCTTAGGTTTGATACATGGACCTATCATGATTCTAATTGTTTTTCCAAGGGTTTCCAAATAGATAAACAAATGCCAGCAGAACTCTTGTATATAATACATGGCTTACTTATTCAGTCATATAGCCATTACCTTCAACGACGAGGTGTTCATGACAGAAGAATCATGCTGCGACCCTGGCCACTTGGCGACAATGTCGATGAACCTAATATATAATAGGAAAAGGGCTAAAACGATCTCAAAATGCAATGATTAAATATTAAGGTCGACAATTACAGAATGCCGATAGATGATCTCATTACCTAGATATATAGGTAATAATCAAATAAAACGATTTACCTTCTGTCGTGGCTACATGTAGCCATCACATTTATAGCATGGAATCCTTTCCGGCATATGTAGGCTTCGCCACTGTCTTTCGGGGCAATGATAGGGACGAGTGTTCCGTCGACTGCACCTATATTAAAATACATCAAGTAAATAACAGATTGGTGTGCACCTTTCATCAGAGAATTACCTTTTCCCGTCGGACCATTTTTCAATTTCAATTCAAATTATTGAAATAAGTTCCTGTATCATTTAAATATAAATGAGTACGAAATACTACTATTAAAAAATACGAACTTTCAACCCATCAGTTAGTATGCATGAAGTCATATAGTCATTACTTATACGTATTGCCTACCTACGATATTGGCAATTTTGCATCTTTTGTAGAAGCCAAGTTTTGCTTCTGCCAATTCTTGTTGTGTTCTTGGAAATCTGGCAAAAGAAAGTGTTTCATTACTAATGCGTTAAACTCAAAAATATGTTAATCTATACTGTGATTACAGAATAAAGAACTCTGTTAAATAACCTGTGATGTTTAAGGTCCATCCACACTGCATTGTGCATTTTACTAGTATGATGGCATATATATATATATATATATATATATATATATATTTATATATATAACGCGCTTCGTAATTTAAGGTATACGACAAGGGGCAAAAACAAAAATAGACGAAGAATGGTGGGGGTGGGGGTATTGCACACAAATAACACAATGATTGAGTTATATCCTTTAAGTAACTTACCTTATATTGTCAATATTTCGATTTACAGCGTCTACAAACTCATGCAACACCCTTGACGCTGTTTGCTTCGATATGCCGTGCAGGTCGGCTACCTCTGATAAGAAATTTCCTTTAGACAGAACTCTAAGCCCAACCAGCACCTGTTACACAAATTAAGTAGTTTGTATTTTTACAGAAATATTAAATTTTAAAAAGAGCTTTTCGTAGCAATACATATTTACGTTCAACCCCTTTTTTCACTAACTTGTTTAGTACGTCTGCTTTTATATATGAAATGTATTTTTCCAATACCTTATTGAAAAAGACTATAGTGTATGATTACTGAAATAGGCTATCGATGATTCTTAATACATGACGTCATTGTTATTGACCTCATTTTATCTGGAAATTTATGGCTGTAAATATTTACATGTTTGAAGGATTTACGGTGCATTTCATTTCTTGTGGCGAGCCCTGCTGATGTTTGCTGGACTCGCCTTCTTACTATTACTATATTTCACAATTATCGGATAACATGGACAATGAAGGTATGTGTTTTTTGCAAAGGTTTATTTAAAATGCTGTGTCATTCTCATTTCGTTTTGAGGTCTTTATTGCTCATATACATACAGTACAGTACATGCTACCTGGTGTATCTTTATATTGCTCTACTTTGATACATCATTTATAAAACTTATATAAAAGCATTGAGTTAATTCAAGCACTCAATGAAATTTTGAATAAGTTATATAGATATAACTGACGGTCTTTTTTTTAAGAGTACCAGTACAGTTTTACCTTCGTCATAGACGATACCGATTGTGACCTGTTTGTAGGAGGTGAAAGGTCATTTCTTAGGTTATCTTCCAAATAAATAATGGCGATTCGTGAGAGTCTATATCGGTCCACAACCTCCACATCTGACAGATGATCTAAGGATGAAATGCGATCCTTAAAGGTGCGTTGTTTTCTTCTTCTTTGGCCGAAAACAAACAACGCCGCCATATTTACGAAATTTACGAGAGCGTTTCACCTGTCGTAACTTTAACGCACCAGTTAAGATAATCGTAAGTTTACGAATCTTAGTAAGACGCGGTTACGATCGTAAATTTGACGTACGACAAACTTACGATAATATTTGCGCGTACGATCGTTGATAATACGCCCCCATTGATACGAAGTTTATGTCAGTTTTCTCTATTTTTCTCTATTTCATCATACAGAGTACAGCCCCTTTAAGTCAAACTCTTGTTATTTTGATGTTCTGGTTATGTTGAACTGTTTTCAAATGTGTTGGGTTTAGTTATACACTTGCTGTATTTCCTTAACATCAAATTTTTGTTATCTCAAACATTTCCTTGAGGTACCAAGGACCTCGAAATAGCAAGTTTTGACTGTACCGGTATTAGTTTTGTATCATCATTGTTTGAAGTCACTTTCTGTAAATAATTAATAGCGATATTTACGATATTTACGGTACTTTATGTACAATTGTGTAAATTGGGGATGAATTGTGGCCCAATATAATTTTAGTTTCATTTGAAAGTGTCTGATTTTCAACGATTTTTTGTTGCATGCTTGTTGATTACACTGCCAATATAACCAGAATTAATCTACCGGACAGTACTTGAAGAATAAAATACAGTGCAATCGACATCATACTAGTCAAATTGTAAGCCAGTATACATACCTATATTATGGGCCTCATCAAAGATGACAACAGATTTCTTCGACAATTCCTTCGAGACGATATCTGCTATTTTCGGGTCAAGAAGATAGTAGTAACTGTACACAACCACATCAGCCTGCATTATCTGTAAGGAAAAAGATGGATTTTTCCAGTAAGTCTAGTTGAACTTATTTTACAAAAATTTAAATACAAGTTAAAACAACATTGTAATATTCAATCTCGTTAGCACAATGTGTAGGAGATAGTAATCTTGTGATGTGGGGGAAATTGGAGTATGTTGAGAAAACCCAACTCGTACAGCTTGGTGACCACGAAACAAAACTCATGTGCACCCAGGCCAGGAATGAAACCCCAGACGCTTTGATGAGAAGTGAGTGAGATAACCTCTAATAGATAACGCTATTATAGATAATGCTATCTGGGCAATTAACAATTGGCTTAACCAATCGTCTTGGATTTTAGTTTTAGTTAAAATTAAAGTGCTTTATCATGCGACACATAAATCCCTGCTATCTCCGATCACTTCATTTGCTTTGAAACTTGAAATCAATCAGCAGGCATTGGCTTTTTTGGCACTTTTTTTAATGCTTTAAAAGATTGCTTAATTTTTTTGCATACAGCAGTAACAAATATGTTTTTACGAAAGACAAGTGAAAACTATCATACCACGCTTCGTGCCATAAAGTAGGGGCACCAGCCCTTCTTTGCTCCGTATTCTTTCATCTCATCCTGTTAACAAACAAAATAATCGACCTATATTCGGCAAGTCACATAACATATAACGAGAAAGTCTAAGAACTAAAACTGAAAAAAAAACACAAGAAAACAATGGCAACTTATATGAAATGCTGTTAGAAGCTCTGTGGTGAGTATTAGCTACATAGAATATGGTAATAAAGCTGAGTGTTACATATATAGCAGCATATAAATTGAGCATGAAACATCAATATTTATTAGCTGATTACAAAATAAAAATAAGATACTTGCCAGTCCATAAACTCCTGGAGGTAGTAGGGTTCCTTTTCCGTTCTTTTCATATTGCTGAAAATACAAAGGATCACCCATAATTATTAATCACATTATATATTGTGATATATCAGCATTCGGTATAAGTTTGCAAATCTGGTTTATGATTATTATTTAAGATATCATCTTTAAATGTGGCGCATACATGTAATAAGTTTACACTATAAATATGAAATATTTTCAGTAAAATTCAAAACAAGAGGGCCATGATGGCCCTGTATCGCTCACCTGTAGCTTTGCTAAATAAAGTGAACATTCTGACCTATTATCATAAAGATTCAATGAAAAGTATGGCCCCTAGAGGCCACTCTTATTTGTCCCACTGACCTAGTTTTTTACCCCACATGACCGCGAATGACCCAATATCGAACTTGACCTATATTTTTCTAGAGATGATCATTCTGACCAAGTTGAATTGAGTTAAGCCTAAAATTGTGACCTCTATTGTGTTCACAAGGTTTTTCTACTAATTGACCTAGTGACCTAGTTTTTGACCTGGGTTGACCCAATATGGAACTTGACCTAGCTTATGTTAAGATGATCATTCTGACCAAGTTTCATTAAGATAAGGCTAAAATTGTGACCTCTATTTTGTTCACAAGGTTTTTCTAATAATTGACCTAGTGACCTAGTTATTGACTGCGTATGACCCAATATCAAACTTGACCCAGATTTTATAGAGATGATCATTCTGACCAAGTTGCATTAAGATTAGCCTAAAATTGTGACCTCTATTGTGTTCACAAGGTTTTTGTACTAATTGACCTAGTGACCTAGTTATTGACCGCAGATGACCCAATATCGAACTTGACCTAAATTTTATAGAGATGATCATTCTGACCAAGTTGCATTGAGATTAGGCTAAAATTGTGACCTCTATTGTGTTCACAAGGTTTTTGTACTAATTGACCTAGTGACCTAGTTATTGACCGTGAATGACCCAATATCAAACTTGACCTACATTTTATAGCGATGATCATTCTGACCAAGTTGCATTGAGATTTGGCTAAAATTGTGACCTCTATTGTGTTCACAAGGTTTTTCTACTAATTGACCTAGTGACCTAGTTATTGACCGCGGATGACCCAATATCGAACTTGACCTAAATTTTATAGAGATGATCATTCTGACCAAGTTGCATTGAGATTAGGCTAAAATTGTGACCTCTATTGTGTTCACAAGGTATTTCTACTAATTGACCTACTGACCTAGTTTTTGACCCCAGATGACCCAATATCGAACTTGACCTAGATTTTATAGAGATGATCAGTCTGACCAAGTTTCATAAAGATTAGGTCAAAATTGTGACCTCTGTTGTGTTCACAAGGTTTTTCTAATAATTGACCTAGTGACCTAGTTATTGACTGCGGATGACCCAATATCGAACTTGACCTAGATTTTATAGAGATGATTATTCTGACCAAGTTGCATTGAGATTAGGCTAAAATTGTGACCTCTATTGTGTTCACAAGGTTTTTTGTACTAATTGACCTAGTGACCTAGTTGTTGACCGCGGATGACCCAATATCGAACTTGACCTACATTTTATAGAGATGATCATTCTGACCAAGTTGCATTGAGATTAGGCTAAAATTGTGACCTCTATTGTGTTCACAAGGTTTTTCTACTAATTGACCTAGTGACCTAGTTTTTGACCTGGGTTGACCCAATATGGAACTTGACCTAGCTTATGTTAAGATGATCATTCTGACCAAGTTTCATTAAGATAAGGCTAAAATTGTGACCTCTATTTTGTTCACAAGGTTTTTCTAATAATTGACCTAGTGACCTAGTTATTGACTGCGTATGACCCAATATCGAACTTGACCCAGATTTTATAGAGATGATCATTCTGACCAAGTTGCATTAAGATTAGCCTAAAATTGTGACCTCTATTGTGTTCACAAGGTTTTTGTACTAATTGACCTAGTGACCTAGTTATTGACCGCGGATGACCCAATATCGAACTTGACCTAGATTTTATAGAGATGATCATTCTGACCAAGTTGCATTGAGATTAGGCTAAAATTGTGACCTCTATTGTGTTCACAAGGTTTTTGTACTAATTGACCTAGTGACCTAGTTATTGACCGTGAATGACCCAATATCAAACTTGACCTACATTTTACAGCGATGATCATTCTGACCAATTTGCATTGAGATTAGGCTAAAATTGTGACCTCTATTGTGTTCACAAGGTTTTTCTACTAATTGACCTAGTGACCTAGTTATTGACCGCGGATGACCCAATATCGAACTTGACCTAGATTTTATAGAGATGATCATTCTGACCAAGTTGCATTGAGATTAGGCTAAAATTGTGACCTCTAATGTGTTCACAAGGTATTTCTACTAATTGACCTACTGACCTAGTTTTTGACCCCAGATGACCCAATATCAAACATGACCTAGATTTCATAGAGATGATCAGTCTGACCAAGTTTCATAAAGATTAGGTCAAAATTGTGACCTCTGTTGTGTTCACAAGGTTTTTCTAATAATTGACCTAGTGACCTAGTTATTGACTGCGGATGACCCAATATCGAACTTGACCTAGATTTTATAGAGATGATTATTCTGACCAAGTTGCATTGAGATTAGGCTAAAATTGTGACCTCTATTGTGTTCACAAGGTTTTTGTACTAATTGACCTAGTGACCTAGTTGTTGACCGCGGATGACCCAATATCGAACTTGACCTACATTTTATAGAGATGATCATTCTGACCAAGTTGCATTGAGATTAGGCTAAAATTGTGACCTCTATTGTGTTCACAAGGTTTTTCTACTAATTGACCTAGTGACCTAATTATTGACCGCGGATGACCCAATATCGTACTTGACCTAGATTTTATAGAGATGACCATTCTGACCAAGTTGCATTGAGATTAGGCTAAAATTGTGACCTCTATTGTGTTCACAAGGTTTTTCTACTAATTGACCTAGTGACCTAGTTTTTGACCCCAGATGACCCAATATCGAACTTGACCTAGATTTTATAGAGATGATCAGTCTGACCAAGTTTCATAAAGATTAGGTCAAAATTGTGACCTCTATTGTGTTCACAAGCAATTGTGAATGGACGGACGGACGGACGACGGACGAAGAGTGATCACAAAAGCTCACCTTGTCACTACGTGACAGGTGAGCTAAAAATGTACGAAAATTTTAATGAAATAAAATTTATTTCTCCCATTGGCCACCAATTGGATTTTAGGTCCTCAGCAGCAAACTTAAATTGGAGAAATTTCTATTTGAGCTTAAGTTGGGTAAAAATCAATAATTGGAAAATAATCATGATGGGATTCTCATGATATCACACGAGATTTCCAATAACAGCCAAGAGTTTCCAACTAATAGCATGGCAACCTGTAGTTACTATTGAAAACGTTTCTTGCAGTTACTCAATTATCGCTTGGCAAATAATTAAAATTCATTTATTCAAACATAACTTGCATTATGAATATTTTTAACTTTAATTATTAAACTTTTAAAGTGTTTTCGAAGCGAACCAATGAACATTTACATTCTATATTTAGTGGCTTTTAATAGAAAAAAGCAAGCAAATTATTTTCTTAGAACAATGTATTCAAGAGATTTTGAAGGTACACTGTCACTGGCAGAATTATGGCCTGAACATCAACCGTACAGTGTTTAGATGCCATATAAGGGAAATTGACCCACAAAAATTAATGAAGTTTAAACTCAAAGAGAAAAATTTGTGCCTAAAAATAATGTGCATCAGCAATGAAGGACATTTAGAACGTTACACAGTCGAGAAAGAGGAGTCAGCCATAGTTAAATTCAGGCCAACCTGGTTCTGTGTCTGTCACCTTGTTTCAGGCCAAAAAAAAAAATAGGTTCGTTTCCGGTCTCCTTCCCAA
This sequence comes from Mya arenaria, assembly GCF_026914265.1. Lineage (NCBI taxonomy): Eukaryota > Metazoa > Mollusca > Bivalvia > Myida > Myidae > Mya > Mya arenaria. The sequence goes on from NC_069132.1 coordinate 38,426,586, forward strand.
AAAAAAGAGGGTAGGTAGGTAGGCATTTTTTTTTTTTTTTTTTTTTTTTTTTTTTGGGGGGGGGGAAGTGATCTAGAATAGAAGGCGGCTGACTTTTATTCAAAAACAACCATATTAACTGCGTATGAGACAATTTTAAAAGGTACTAAAGCATAAAATGTAAATACAAGTCCATTCATTTATTAAGAACTGTATAATGTGTATTAATTATAATGTATAGATATACATTTTCTAGAATATAAATGCATGTATTGTTGAACATGTTTGTCTGTATGACAGATGTCGAAAAAGAGTGCCTCAGATTTGTCAATTTTTCATATTTACCAATTTCACATTTGTGCTATAATACTATTCTTATATTTGATAGAATATTAAAATTCCAAACATTGTCAGAAGCTGTTTTTGTCACTTCAATGATCTCCGAAGTACACCTGACCCGTGTTCACAAAGCGTTTCCATTCTCAACTGAATTAAGAGTATGAAACTTAATTTCTTATTTAAATCTCAAAAATATGTTTAGTACTAAATTTAAGACACTAACTATTTGAAAGTGATACCGTAATTCACCTAAGAGTTCGGACACCTTAAATTAATTATTTTTTCGCTGTCCGAAAACATAGAAAATTACCATTTTTACATTTTATTTACATGTTTGTTTAACCTGCCTTTTTTCTTCATGTTTGCATTTTACCACTTATTAATTTATCCGTAGTAATCAATGGTCATAAACTTATTTATTAAGCCTGTAGTGAAAATCCTTCATCAAGTTAATTAAAACACCATTTTATACATGCATTGAACTGAATAAACACATTCTATCGGCTTTAGATCAAAGAGTCACACTGTGTGACGTCACATAACTTACAGCTATACCCACGAGGATCTCGTGGAGAGCATGGACATTGCTATGCAGGATTAATATATAACTGTACGATTATTGACTGACGAACTCGACATGGGTGCCAGGGTTCGAATTTAACTTTGAGGAGCACTCGCAAAATTTTGCGAGTGCTTTTTGAGGCAACTCGCAAAATGAAAAATCAACTTGCAATTTGATTATTTGCTTTATTCCCTTGTAATATTGTCTAATTTAAGTAGAAATTTACACCTAAGACAAATTATGAATATTAAAACGTATCAATCTTGAGTAACTCAACTACTAGAACTTGTTTATGGCTTTTTCTTTTTGGGGAGTACGGAAAGACTCATCAGATGCTAGACGCTTTTTGATTACAAAGCTGTCCAATAATTTGACATTGTTCACTTTGTATATTTACCCTCACCATCGGGTAATATCCATTCGACAAGCACGGTACAGATTTCATTAAATCTATAAGTATTAAAAGCAATAACATTATAAATTTTAATAAATGAAAGAAACAGTAAAATTAAATTAGCGAGGATGTTCTGGACCATGAAATATATCGATCGACGAAGTCTATTCACTTTGGCAGTTCGGCGGAAATATATCAAAGGTTGATGGGGTTTACATATAGTGCGCGATGATTACGTCATTTGTATTCACTTTGTATTATGCACGCCTCGGAAAGATTCGAGATAAAACTCGGCCTTTTCCGTATATGTTCTATTTTTGAAAACTTACTAGAGCGTGACTCCGTACTATCTTTTTTATACTGGTAGTGTAAACATGCCACTTATATGGTGTTTACACTCGACTACGCAGCGGAATTAAGTTCATATTTATTCTACTGTCTTTTTAACATTTTGTGGTCTAGAAAAAGCCACTCGCAGAATTTTGCGAGCTTGAATAAAAGTCACTCGCAATTTGCAAATGTCGCTCGCATTTTGCGAGTATGCGAGTCTAAATTCGAACCCTGCGGTGCCGCCATTTTAATAGACTGCTTATCAAATTACCGAATTCGAAATGAGACCAAAGAATTAACGGAAAGAAAGTACCGAAAAGTACTAAATATGCGCGCAGTTAACTTTTACACCAATAAAAAGTATAGGGTCGGCGCGGAAATAAGAGGGTCGGTCGGGCGACCGGAAACAGACCTATTTTTTTTTTTGGCCTCAGGTTACTAGATGGAACAAATCTCCCCTGAGGGAAATTCAGATCCTAGACTTGGATCATCATCCTTTCCATTGATAATCAGAGTCTAACTTATTTCAAAACATGAGCTTGATGCTAAGCTTTATACATTTAAGAACTACGGCCAGACCTTGACTAAATGTCATGAATTTAAACATGATGGTCAAAAAAATCCACTGTCTATAATAGTTTGCTTGCAATAACTGTATGTCTTTCAGTAATTTCTCAACACCACTTGGTTAAACTGACTTTCAACTCTCCAACTAACCTCAAAGAAGTCACAGACTGGTACCGAGTTGTCCTGGTTGTGTTTCTTCCTCATGTAAGACACAGTCATTTTATGGCATTCCGCATCCACTGACGTGCCCTCCATGGCTTTGGATGCCTGCAAATTTATCATGTGACAACCACGTGATAAATACAGATACATAAAAAAAATTATGCTGACCCAATTTTAAATTTACTGTTATTTATGTGGTAGAAAAACACAGTAAATTTTGAATTGGAAAAATACTCAAAAACATCAAAAGATACTTGTGTCATTAGCAATTTGATACATCAGTAAGTAAGATTCAATGGGTTGTACACAACAAAATCAATTTTATGTCAGTTTTTAACAAACTTTTTTTTTTCTTGCAATTGAATCGTGTCTAGTCCCTTTAAACATGAGTACAGTGATGCAAACACCAAGGCAAGTCATTTTTTCTCACTCAAACAATGGGGTATGAGTCTGTAAAGAATCTTGCACTTAAATTTAGATCAAATCTTTAGTAAACACAAGCTGACAATATTATGACACTGACATCTTTAATGAGCCTAGACTGATCTACATGTATGTTAAATATAGATAATGAACTAAGTCGTGTTCGAGCAAATATCTTGGATACCCAGCCTACACATCTTACCGTTGGATGAATACAGAGGTTCTTGCGTGAGGAGAGGGCCAATCCCACAATGCTTTGTTTCTCGCTGGTTTCCTGCTCATAGTAATCCATAAGACTCTTCAACTCTTCAACCACCTAGAAAAGCATGAAAGGTATGTGTTATTAAAATGGCCCTCTGTTTTACGGAGATTCCTGTGGCAGGAGAGAGCTGGTCCCCCAATGTTTCGTTTCTAGCCAGTTTCGTCCCATATTAATTAATGAGATTCTTCAACACTTCATCAGCCTATAGAAACATTAAATCATGGATATGTTATTTTATAGAGGCTCTTTCTATATGGAGGTTCTTTCATCGCAAGGAGAGAACTAGTCCCAAAATGTTTTGTTTCTCAGTAGTTTCTCTCTTAAAGAACTATTCCATTTCAACATATAACCCCCAGGGGGAAGGCACTTTTATATAATGCCACCCCCCTACAGAAGCCAATTTACCCTTTTGGGGTCCAAATTAGTGAAAAAAGACACCTGCCATATACTTTTGAAATAGTTGCCTTCCCCCCCGGGGGTTATATGTTTCACTGGAATAGCCCTAAGTAGCCTGTAAGATTCTTCAACTTTTCAAACACCTTAAATAAGGGGTCAAAACTCAAAATCTTTAGCAAACTGAATTCTTTAATATTTCATAATATCTATAATATAAGCTTAATTTGACAAATGATGTGTCCCATAGTGTTGAACAGATAATTTATATCATATAAAAGCAATTTTGACCAGACTTGCTCCTGTAATAGTAAATTTAGAGGTTTGCTTTTCTTGGTCCGAGACTTAAACTCAGAGTTAGGATGTTAGTAAATATCTCTCCTAGGTGCAAAATCGCTCCTAGGATTTCTAATGACCTCTAGCTCCATCCATGACACAAATGCATTATGAAGACGAGTGCTTCAGCAAAGATCAATATATCGATGCATTATCAGAAATAATTAATACTTGATATTTATTATAGATAACACTATTAACTACAGATTTACCTTTTCCAATTCTGGAATGGTCCGGGAACAATATATCAGTTTATTGACCTCATTGGGATTATTCTGAAAATACAAAAACACATGATGTTCAATTACTGCAGCTTTTCAATAAACACAAAACAGCACTAGTAAAATGTCTGCAAAGTTAGTGTGTAGGGTTCTGGGGTTTACTCATTTAAAAGCTACTGCTAGTGTTGATAGTGTAGACTATACATTTGTACAGAGCTTGAATAATTTTATTATATCTTTTCAAAGAACTATTTTATAAAATTACCTCTATGGAAATAAGAAAAATCAGATTACAGAAAAAAATATACATTCATATTTTTTAATAGGTGCATTGTTGCGCGTGACGAATCTTTGCTGGGGGTTCAAGATTGATTATTTCAGCACTGGTCACATGACTGAAAACGTTTTTCTGGTATGCAAGAAATAACACAGAATAAAGTTGAAGTCTGATTATACAAAGTAAGAATAAAACTAGAAATATATATGTATTCAATGAATGTCTGCTTTTTTGAATCCCACAGTAAACAGGTGAAAAGTTCCACACTGATTTCCTGAAAGTATGTACCCAATTTTGTAAGGGATATTCCATTTTAACACATACAACCATACCAAGAAAGGCAATATAATGAAATTCTTTAGGGGGAAATTCTGTGTTTTTTTTCAATGTAATGTATATTAAATTTTAACATACAACTCTGCCAAGAAAGGCAATATATAATGATATCATTTAAGGGAAATTCTGTGCTTTTTTAAATGAGGGGCAGTCCACATTGATATGCTTGAAATATGTGCCAAATCTTACACTTCTTGTAAGGGATATTCAATTTTAATGTACAACCCTACCAAGAAAAGCAATATAATGATGTTTATTTAAAGGGAGGTTCCTGTTCTTCTAAAGAGGGGGCAGTCCAAGTGCTTCTAGCATGGGGTTGTATTTTTAAATGGAATAGAAATTTTGAACACAGGTACCTTTATGTATGCAATCACGAGTGCCAGCAACGAAACTGTTTTTCCAGTTCCCGAGGGCATCTCCAGCACGCAGTGGCCCTGAAGAACAAATCATATACTAATTAATTACAGTTTGTTTGTTCAATGTCTAATGTATTACTTAATGACACTCACGTTTAAAATCAATACATACACAAACATAGATTATAAGTGATTGACCTTTAACTTTATACTAAATAATGCATTAAGTGAAAATATCTATTACTGATAACAAGATTGTAACCGTGTATTTAATAGCTGAAAATGCACAAATATTAACTGACTGGTTGGTTCTTTACAATTTGCAGAGATAAACTGTCTTCTCATGTTCAGTAGAAATAGCGTGTTTTCTGCACCTTTCTTTCAAACTAAACACAGTTTAATACAAACCATTGTTTTTGATATTTATTCATCCTTTCAGTAATTAAAACAATTGTATTACAGATTTTTTTTGGAGTCACTACAAAGACCCTTTATTAAAAAGGTCCAGAATCTTAGTTTTACATCTGGCATAAAATGAACATTCAGTTACCTGGAATGAAATAGACTGAAATATGCACACAATAAAATTGGTCTGGCTGTAGATTTGGTCAGGCATTATTAAAAACATTTTTCAAAATGTAGACATATTATTTTGAACAGGAACATTTCATAGGGTAGGTTAATAATAAGAATTATTTGTCATGATGTTTGGCAAATTTATGACAATTATTTGAACACAGTTTGTGACTGAAATTTTACTTTAGCATCTAGCGTCTTTTTGAGTTCCATCATGTACATGAACTGTTCCGGGTATATGTAGTCATATGGGAAGTAGACCAGCAGTCCATCTACATTCAACCTGAAAAGGCAAGACAAAAAAAGTAATTCAGCTCATTATTATGCAGTGAGTTGATTAAAACTATTGTATCATTATTACTGTAGATTGATGAAATTTCGCCACATCCTTTTTGACATTTTTTGGTATGGCTATTTTTATTAGGTTTAAAATTGGCTGCCCTGTTATATAATCAAGTGAAAACAAAGGCGAAAAATTAATTTTTCATGACATCTTTGACTTGAGTATTTAATAATGAAATTGAAACATTCTTCTGTATATAATTTTAATATCTTTTGATATGGAGAAGAGGTTGTTGGGTGATTTTGTAGAGTGTGACAGCCTTGACCTCCCTACTACCCCTCCCTACTCCATAGCTCAACAGCTGTGGGTGGAGCATTATGGTGACTGCATCTTTAGTTTAAACATATTTATTGAGGAAAATAACACAAGACAACATATATACATCAATGAAAAACAAAGAATTTGATCGAAAGCATAGCTTATATAGATCATTTTCGTATGCATGTATACTTTACGAATCAGAAAAAGGTTGTCGCACAAAATATCATTTATTATATTTACCAAGAAGATGAATATGTCTAAAATAAATGTAGAAGAATAATGCTATTATGAAATTTAAGTATTGTAATAAATCAAACATAGACCAAGTTTTAAGTTGAGCGGTACTACTGCATCTTTATATGATCCATATTCATTTGAGCTTGTCTTTTTTGTTGTATTTACAGAAAAATGTAGAAATTTTGACTAGTGGCTGGAAATCTGAATGTATATACATGTATGTCTTGGTAGGTCTTACACCCTCATTCATGGCCTGTATACATAATGATAGGTAGCAGCTACGTTGTATGTAATGATGTAATAATGTTATAATCAGGATTATGTTTATGTTATGACTGTTCAATGTTTTTTGGAATGTTTGGTTAGTCTAATTGTTGGCTATGAATTTAATATTTTAAGTTGCTTTTTTATTGATGTTCGAAATACAAACGACTTCACACAGTTTGATTTCTTTTACATCATAATTTAGTAGTTATGATTAGATTACAGAAAAATGGTTGGTTTTCTTCCTAGGTTTACCAAACATCTTTTTTTTTTTGACAATAACAAAATGGAACAAAAAACTACAAGCTCACTATGGGCTTTGATATAGTACAAATATCATCACAAGACTTTATCAATATAGGTGGACTGCACATTAGGACAACTGACATAAGAAGTTCTGTGGTTTAGGAACCTTATTATTTGTTCACTAAAAACTTATAATTTGTACATTTACATACAGGTCAAAAAGGAAAAACATCAATTTGTCCGAATAATTTGATCCGAAATGCTGCCAAAGCAAATTATATAGAAATTGATAACTTATTGTATTTTTCATTTCAAACATGGGTCATATTAAGAATAAACGTATAATGTGTGGAATATTTATTAGTTGTATTTTCTTCCACTTACTTCATATTTAGACTTGAACTTAAAATTCTAAAATTCACCCGGTTGTTTTTCATGAAATTTCGCGAAAATGTAGTGTGACCGGTCCCTAGACTTACCGAAATACGATTATTTACCGAAAGACGGATAAAATTACCGAAAGACGCATGAAAGTTACCGAAAGACGCCTCCTAATGCATTTATTTTATTGTTTTTATATTAATATTATACAAATACATTACCAAACCAAATTTTAGAGAAAAATATTAAAATATAATGATGTAATAGGCAGTTGAAATTTCAGTGTTCGAGATCGAATTCCGCGTGCACACTCGCCAACCGAAAGACAGATAAAAGCTTCCAAAATAATCAATTATTCCAATATATGATAATCTCATAATATTCATATAACTAAAACACACTCATAAAAATGAAAAAGTTCATGAACATATTTACTTATTGTTCAATTGAATAAAGACAATGTGTCAGTGAAATGGTTGTCTCCCTTCGCCAACCGAAAGACGATTTAACGCAGGTAAAACTAATTTATTAGTTGTTGTATTATGAAAATGATTATGAATTTGGATTCAAATAATAGCATTTATATTCTTATGGAAATGTTAGATCAATTGTATATACAGCATTTGAAAGTATTTTGGAATATACTTGAAATATTGCCTTTGAAATAGGTCGAAAATGTCGCTAAAATCATTTTCTTTAACTAACTTAGATCTACAGTATAGTTAAGGGCTTTCAAATTTTAATTTTTGTTTATATGAAAATTGAAAAAAAGAAGTTTTTAAACAGCGAAGTTCTCATCTTCAGATAAATTAGCTTACTTATGGACAATAATAACCAGACCACACCAAATACACAAAATCAGGCGATGTTTAAAACAACATAATTATCACCCGGTGTATGACACCCCACAAAGTAGCGGCACGTTTTTTGGGGGACAGTTTGGTATTATTGAAAGTGTGTTAATTTGGGTAAACCCTTTTCGGCTCTGTGACACGTGTTGAGCAAATACCATAATAATTACGCATTAAAGGACCGCATTACGTGTACATTTATAATTGCGGGTGATTTTCACACAAATTGACGGCTTCATTTGAAGATTCATAAATAACAATTGCGAGTAAAAAGGTAAGTTATTGCTGTAAGTATTAAAGAAGTCCAAATTAATAGAACTTTACACTCTGAAATCATTAATGATGGATGAGTTTCCTTGTGCTATATGTGCTGGAAATGCAGGCTATTATTTCTAATGCACCATGCTAAACCATAAAAAATAAAGTATTTTAACTTTAACTGTTTGATTTCAACGATGAAGATATCTACATAGTTAATAATAAATATTGCACATAATAATGAAACATAATTCAATTCGGGCAACATTTTTGTCTTTGTCAATGATTTAAATACATATTGTAAGTTAATCATTTTATTTTGTATTTGCAGCGTTCAATATTTCATGTAATTTTATTATGTGTATGACTTATGTTTTATGCAGCCTTCCATGTTCGATGTTAATCAAATGTATATGTCATGTATGTAGAGAAATGATGAAAAATAAAATAAAAATTTAGTATTAAGTTAACTGTATATATTTGTTCTTACTTCACCTTAAACATATCAATAAATCGTATTTTGGTTGAGAACAGGAGAATACTCTTATTGGCTAAATAAAGGAAATTCTTTTGTCAAAAAACTCATTATTTTTAGATATTATTTTAAAATTTTTGGCTACAATGTGTAAAATCATCAAATATATATGAATATTAAAAATAAATATAATAGCAAGCGTCTTTCGGTAAATTTCTATCATATTTACTCCAGTTTAACCATATCCATAAATCGTATTTCGGTTGACGACGGGAGATAACTCTATTTGACTAAAAAAAGGGAAAATCTTTTGTCAATAAAGTCATTATTTCTAAATACTTTTTTTTAATTTTTGGCTACAATGCGTATAATCATTATATATACAAGATTATTTAAAAATAAATGCATTAGAAGGCGTCTTTCGGTAACTTTCATGCGTATTTCGGTAATTTTATCCGTCTTTCGGTAAATAATCGTATTTCGGTAAGTCTAGGGACCCATGAGTCAATGGTTAACGAGACGGGCATACGCAGTGACCTCCCCTTATAGTAACCCCCTGCGTGGTATTTGAAATTTGCGAAGAGGTAAATAAAACTCAAATATTAGACATAAAACTAAAGTATGGACATTTTGTAATTAAATGCATGAAAACTCAGCTCATTATTTTGGCTTGATATAAATCATTTATAAATGGTCCCAGTAATCTCATTAATATTTTGATATTTAAGTCAAACTTGGTCAAATTGCATTTGAGTTGGACTCCATCCTGAAAGACGTGCCAAAAGGTACAAAATTAGGGCCTCTAGTCTTCGACATCTTTCTCAATGACATCATCTAATTTAACAATAAGGCAGCCTTGTATTATTATGCAGATGCCAAATATCTTCCTGTATGTATTTTAAACTCCTGCATGATGATGTAAATATTAAGACCTCTCTTGAAGAAGAAATTGATATTTTGATAATCTCGATATCCAATCAAATGCAGGCCAAACCTGACAATTTTCCCTTGGCTCAAAGTCTGTTTTAGAAATAAAACAATTCAATTCACTATATCACACTATTGTTTTCGACGAGCAAGTTAAACTTTTAGTTGTTGATGTAGTTGGTTAAACTCATTTTCAATCATCAGTGCCTGGGTTACATGTAGATAATGATTTGTGGTACGCATATCATCATCACTCTGGTGAACGAGAATGATTACATTTTGATGCCTTGGTTATCTAAAATGTTCAAAAAAGCAACTAAGCAACTAAATATGTATCCTTCAAAGACTAAACAATTTTTGACAATCAATACTAACTTATTATCTTTGAATCTGTTATCAGATCAAATTTCAACTACTATCATGTTGTTTGGCACTTTTGTAGCGAGACCAACAGAGAAAAAATAGAAAAATACCAGTACAGAGCTTTAACAATTGTTTTTGATTATTACACCAGAACTTAATTGCGACAATCTTTTCCATAGAGTTCAGTTGCCAACATTTCATCTGAGCAGGGTAAGATGCATCGATTTTGAAACTTACAAATGTCTGTACAGTATCAGACCAGAATATGTTCAAAACCTTGTATCTTTTAAGACATGTAATTTTAATCCCAGATATGAAGACTGTGTATATATGCCATCAGTAAAACCAACTCAATATATGAAGAACCCTTTCCGCTTTGAGGCCTGTCTGGTATGGAACAGCCTCCTAAATGAAATTAGGTGCTCTCAGTCAAAACTACCTGAAATTTAGAGGGCTGATCTGCACCTGGACCCTTGTAATTTCTCAATGTGAAACAAATATTTTGTAACTTAAAAACAAGAAAAAGAAAAAGAATTGAGAATTATAAGGTGTTTCACTGAAAATCTTTTATCCTTTTCTCCATGTTTTCTATGGGATAGCATATACACCTACTGGACCAGATGTGGCAATCAATTTACCAGAATATATTTCAGAGGGCATTTTGAATATGAATAAGAAATGTCAAATTAAACAACAAGGGCTAAACTATATTCGTATTTGTTTCAAATTTATAAATATTTAAAATCAGTCCAACAGATACAATTATACGTGTGTGTGTGTGTGTGTGTGTGTGTGTGTGTGTGTGCGTGCGTGCGTGCGTGCGTGCGTGCGTGCGTGCGTGTGTGTTGTGCGTGCGTGCGTGCGTGTGTGTGTGTTTGCAAGTATTTGTTAAGGTGTTACGATTTGGCATTTTGAATTAACATTCTTTCAAATTGGTAGGTGCTGATCATGTCAGGACGGTGGCCGGGCGGAGATTTGGATGATTCCCTGTATGTAGGTATTGACACAAGAGTAACCATGCCATTGAACACTACTGTTTTTGGTATTTATCAGCAAAATCAAGTAGTATTTAAATTACATCATAAATTAAGTCCATGTACCTCCTCTTTCAAATATTTTTTTAACAGTTTTACCAACTACACTTATCACTGTACCATGTTAATTGTACCATGTTGTATCTCCCATGTGCATAATGCTACTTACAATTTTGTTGTTTTAAATGTATACGGTTATCCTTAATGTATACCTTATTTTTACTTACTTTATAATTTATACCATTATACAGTTATATGTTAAATGGAGGAAGCGTGCGCGTGTGGCTTTACTGTACAGGCAGGAAAACTAGTTGATGTTATCACTGAATACAGTGCTCTAATCCATCTAACTTTTTGTAATTTTATGCATTAATATATTAAGAAACGGCTTTTGTAAATACTTGTTCCAATAGTGCACCTATTCAAAACTATATGCTTTTATTTCCTGGTCACCAGATAATTGGTATGTTTCGATGTGTTATGTATATTTGTTAGTCATGTCGGAAAATACATGTGGCTAATGTTTCTTTCTAACATATACCCGACCTTAAATGTCTTGTATCCCAGCATCTGGCATTTTATTGCTCCCGACCAGGGTTTGATATTAAAAGTCAGCGATACAAAGATCTCGTTTGTTTTCATCCCGTCATATATAACTATATTGGTGCGAACCGGTGTCGATTTTAATAATCCCGGCATTTCAGACAATCGGTCCCGGGTCCCGGAAGATACAACTCCCTTCCAAACGCCTGTCAGACAAAGATTACCAACCTGCCAAGCGTCTGAAACCTCGCCGGCTGACGAAATATTTTTGACATGGCAAAGATTTTGATTAGTAAAGAGAAACCTGCACTTTGTGAGTATTTTGTTAATGTTAATGCTTTATAATTTAGCCAATAAAGTGGTAGAAAAAGGTTCTGTCAATCTAGGTGTCGCATGTTCGATTCGCCGTCTCACTCACGTTCACACCATTTTTGGAACAAAATGTTCATCTACATGTAAACTAAACTAAAGACTAAGATAAGATAAGATTTATTTAAAGTCGGCAAGACAGATACACAGACAACATAAGCTCTGATGAGCTTTTTTAACCGACTATTTAACAAATGTATACACTATACTGGTTGACTGTACATTTCCGAACAGGGTACAAATCCCGAACACCAGCTAAAACACGCGTTTGGTTACCGTGATCGATTATTCAATGATCTAGATCAATACAAAGTTTTGCCTTGCAAAGTTTCATCTTGGTTTGTTGAGTATTTTTCTAAAAAAATGCTATTCAATGTTTATGAGCTTAAAGATCAAAATGTAGCACACGGGGGGAATGACGTTAGAGGGCGCACGCGCATCTTTAGGTTTTGCAGTTATGTTGACCTACATTAAAGATATTTATAAACAGAAATCAAGCTTAACATTTGAATTTCATGTTTTGGAAAACATCGGAAACAATAAATAAATGCAGCTAAGTGTTTATTTAATATAGCATACTTATTAATTATAATTGTATGACCATGTATTTTCACTTTTCAAGTGTTCGGTATTTGTGCCCTCCATAGCATAAATTTAAGGGTGATTTACTGTCTGTAAATGAACGATTTTGACATAAAATTGATTAGATTGTGAATCTGTACTTTGACAGATGTTGTCACATTAACCAAAGATGATTCATACACAATTTAAACTTACTACAACAAAAACTCTCCAAGATAATTGTGGAAAACCTCAAAAAGTGTTTGGATTTGTAACGTCAACCAGTACAGGTTATATCGTCTCAGTCACACTTGACTTTTTCACGATGGGAGGTTTCTGGTCAGAGTAAGGGGAAAGGTAATTAGATTTGAAATTTTTTTTACAGAGAAAGAACGGATTATTTCCAAGCTCAGTTTTTGGCAATTTCGCCTTCCCTCTGTTCAGATTATGGTTGCCATGGCTGGCACAGCCAGGGGTTATCAGTAGTTTACCTTCAGCTTAGACCCTGAGTCCCTGCTTTATTCATTAATTGATAATGTGTTGTATGTAAGTCATTGTTCATCATTTTATACACAAATCAATCATTAATTATGCAATATGCGGTGTGGAAACAGGCCATTCAAAGACCAATAAAGAGGAAATTGTTTATACAATTAACACTTTATTCTGCACAAGAACACTCAAATGCAAACAACATATAAATATAACACTTAATTCTGCACAAGAACACTCAAATGCAAACAACACATACATGTATGGCAGTTGTCAAATTATTACAAGCCTGTCTGCCTACAATGGTAAAATGCTTTCCTGGCTTGCTCAAAGTCTTGATTTTATATAGCAGGGCTTTCTAAGAATTTTGATAACAAGCACTAGTGTCGGAATTCGGGCTTGTACACCCAAAAACTAATTCTGATGACTGATACAGTTATTTGATTTCATCTAAACAATGACACAAACATTTTTTTATCAATAGATATGTGAATAAATGTTTATACCATGCATGTGAAAAACCCCACAAATATGACTTCACCATCTCCCTCACTGTTTTGGTTGCCTCATCTGTATAAAAAATATACATTTTTTATATGATTTGGCCAGCAATGAGTACCAACAAAATGTATACTTTACTAATGCTCATTAAATATTTGGTTCCTCGCATAGGCTGCTTAGTCAAACAGGGTGACGCAATCAGAACAGTTGAGATAGATATGTCATTTCTGTCAGGGTTTCCGCCAGCCCTTTATGGCTTGTCGGGCCCGACGTGCCTTCCGCTGGCAAGGCTAATTACCGACATGCATTAATTATGCCAACATGCTTTAATCCGCTTAGCGACAACCCTTATCAAATCAATCATCAGTTCTGACATTACACAATTTTGTTGCGATTGCAACGGTTGCAACAGTTGACTGACAGCCAGAAGGCGTGTCGGGACTAATACGGCATTTGTATCAGCCATTCAGGATCGACGACAGCATGAAGGCGTGTCGGTGAGGATCGACGGTCCAATTAACCAAACTCCTTCTATTCTTTATCAAAATGGGAATGTGTGAAAAACACCACTGTCGTAATTGCGACCGTCATCACTATAATCATCTATGAATGCAAAGTAAACAATATGTCTTAATTGAGTTCGGTAACATTAATCATGTGTCGTTTTATTTTGTTTCTTAATCCCGAGTCCGTTTGTTAACCAATTATTAAATTATTATTGAGACCGTGTGAAGATATCTGTGTTATTATAAACAAGGGTTATGCTATGTCGTCGTATGTAATTGAGTCACGTTCCCGTCTTTAGTTTAAAAGTGTAAAGTTATATTTTGTGTTGCTTATTATTAAACATTGATTATTTTATTGTTCTTTTAATTTATTTAGAAAAAAAGATAAATACATCTGAAAATGCACATAACATTCCCTTTAAGTTATTATTTAGCCGACCCGGCTTTAAAAATATTAGCTGTAGCAGCTTTAAATACGAATACACCCACGAGCAGTCGCTTTGCTCCGGGCTCTTTTGTGTTCCAGCATGCAGCGTGCTTTACACGTTTTGCTGTGACGTCAACGGTGTCAATATAAATAATACCCGCACTAAACGAAATACGAGTCGATCGATATCGTCGATATTGTATTGTCGGAAAACTTGAGAAATACCAATAATTAATGAAGAGAAACCATTAAACTTTTTCACAAATATTTTTAATGTTAATCGGACTTGAGTTGGTAATTCTAAATCATAGGAACATAACTGTAAACTTGTTTAAAATGCAGGAAATTGCACCATTTTGGATACGAAAATTAAAAAAAAATCGACGTCAGGAGGGGACACCCCTCCCAAACCCTCCCCTTCCGGCATGCCTTATGAAATTCATGGCGGAAACCCTGATTTCTGTGTTTCTTTCACAACAATGTATGTTTTTCGCTTGATTTTTTTAACAAATAAGTGTTGAACTTTGATGATCTTTTTCTTTTGCAGCTGCAGTGCTTAGTGCTTTACAGATAAAAGCATGTGGGAAAAATGTTCCATGGGAGTTTGGCAAGATTAATGAGCTGTCTGTTGATGGGTACTTACACTTTTTATGGTTCATGGTAACATGATGAATTAGATGTCGTATCATGCAAAATAAATCATTTTGTCTTCAAGTTCAGTCACCTAACACAAACAACAACAACAACTAAGACATATGATCAATAATTGGGTTGCATCACTTACCCTTATTTAAATTCTAAATGTTATTTGTTCATAAGGCTGTCTTTTTTTTGTAAATTTGCAGCCAAATCTTTACCGAAATTCGATTCCCATCTTTTCAAGTATATATTTTTAAGTAAATTTATTTCCCCATTTTCGTGCCAAAATTACGCTCCCTAGTTAAAATATGACAAAAAATGCCATGATTGGGGCATTTTTCTTTTGCAACACGCTTTCACGTGTTAGAATCAAGTTGTATGAATTTCAATCTAAATTATTTGCATTTATATAAGTAAAATTGCATGCATTAAAATTTCCTCTTCTTGGCAAAAATCCCAAAAAGAAGAGCCCTGGCCACATTCACCTACAGTGGTAAGACAGCCCTGATAATCATCTACCTAATTATGTGCTCCGATTATGGTGTAATATAGCCAAATTTTACCTGAATGCTGGTTCAAGAGCCAAGTCATATTTGCAAAAATTTGATTCTAGTTCTAAAGTAATATTTGCAATAATTTTACATTTTTCTTGACATCAGAGTAATGTATTTGAATGATATCTTGGTTTTTTTTTTACAGTTCTAGCCTGTTTTCTTGCTCAGCTTCAATTTTGAGGTACCTTGGAAGAGCTTTTCCAGAGACAAATCTTCTAGGGAGTTCTGTGCTTGAAAGAACTGAGGTAAAAAGCGTTTAAGCCAGTCAAGTATATCTATGATTCTGTGTCTTTGTTAAGTTCAGAATTGAATTTAAAAAAACAATTGTTGTATTTTCATTCTTATTATAAGACTGCTGTAGTTGAGTTTTCACTGTGTCCTCATATCATTAACACTCAATACACCTGGATGTGGTAGGCCTTTAAATGCATGATTTCTCTCTATATATCGTTTTCATTAATTCATAAATTACCCTATTCCAGATTTGGTGATATGTAAATCAATATCAAATGAGATTAAAAGTTATAAGTGAAGTTATAATAGTTAAAGATGCAGATGTTACTCCAAAATAAGATGTACCACAATTAATACAATTGTTTTAATTTACTGTAAAGGATGAATTCATATCGAAAACAAAAGTTCCATGTTTAATTTGAAAGAAAGGTGCAGAAAACATGGTATCTCTAACTTATGAGACAGTTGTTGATCTCTGTAAATTTTTAAGGACCCACCAGTCATTTAATATTTGTGCAATTAGGCTATTAAATACAAAAGTTACAATCTTGTTATCAGTAATTAATATTTTCCATAAATGCATTATCTAGTAAGTAGTTAAAGGTTTATCAATCAAAATTTATGTTTGTTATACATGTTTATGCATTGATTTTAAATAAGAGTGTCACTTTAAACTGTTTGTTTCCCCATTAGGTTGACCACTGGCTGTGTTTTGCATGGGGCCGACTAGCGTGCAGCACAGACTTTCCTGCAGCCATCAAGTATCTGGACTCAGTATTGGAGCCAGTTACGTACCTTGTGGGCGGAGCCATTTCTGCTGCTGATTTCGCTGTCTGGGAAAACCTCTATGGTAAGTATGAATTATAAATGTGTTCTTTCCCTGGAACATTTTCAAATTGGACTGTCTTATTTCAATACCTAAGTTATTTTTCTTCAAACATCTCGGTATTTTGCCATCTTTGGACAGGTTGGTTGTTTAAGGTTAAACTTTATTTATTTTTTCAACAACTATGAAATAAGTTATGTTCTGTTATACTAAGTTGCCCTTCTTGCAATAATTGTGCACGAACATGTGGTCTTTTTGGGGGGGGGGGGGGAGGAAAACTTGAGTACCTGGCCACAAAAAAACTCTTAAGTCAAATCTCAATCTCAGTCTCAGCTCACTTTATCACATAGCAGCATATGATGCAAAAGTATAAATGTTTTAGCCTTTTGAAAATTGCATTCCCTCACTGATTAAGATTAATTTTTTTGGTCGATATTTCATAAAAATATAATTTGAGAGCAAAAATTGTACTTGAGTTCAATTTATTATTTTTGAGTTTTTAAAAGTACATTAGTGGTTTAGAAATATATATTTTTAGAATAATTAGTTATGATGTTAATAAACATAATGCACACAAGAATATGCTTTTGAAAATAGTAAAACATTAGTAATTTTGAATAATGTCATACTGTAATGTGGAAAAATGAGTTGCAGAATGAGATTAAGATTTGACTTGAGTATTTTTGTGATATGGGGGCTTGTAGAAAGCCAACTCGCTTGGCTTGGTGATCACAAACCAAATTCACATGCGCCTTGCATAAAACTCAGGTTGCCATGGCGTGAACCAAGTATTCTTGCCTGACAACAAGTTGTTTGTTTTATTGTGATAATCCTCAATGCTAAACTCAGTTGAGAAAATTGTTCTATGGCAAAAAAAAATATGTCACTGTTACAGTGAGCAGTTCTTGGCAGACACAGCTTGAGAAAGGCACAGCCCCGCCCAACGTTGCTCGCTACTTCAACTTCCTGTCCGCTCAGCCTCTCTTCAAGGAAGTGACAGCAAAGTTCCCGGCGGCAAAGCCACGGGCTTCCCCTGAGAAAAAACCAGCTGCTGACTCTGCTGTGAGATACATTATTCAATCATTAAGGGGTTTATGAAAGTTTCATAGTACTTTGATATTCTTTAACATAATAATTATTGGCCTTTTCTGGCTATTTTTGGATGATGATCTAAAGCCATTATAATTATAAAAAAATTTGCAAATAGATGCAAGAATTGGGAAAATACTCAACACTTAAAAAGTTATAAGGTCTTCAAGTAAGAGATATAATGATGTTGATCAATTGATGGATCAGTGTCATCTTTTTTTAATGCCTTTGCATGAAAAAAACTTCTGATCAATTTAAGGCCAAATCTTTTTATGGCTTTATTTGTGCTTGTCTCAATGTTCTGACATGGTGTAATATATGGTAACTTGTATATTTCTTACACAGATGAAGAAGGATGTTGGCAAGTTTGTGGACTTGCCTGGGGCAGAGATGGGCAAGGTTGTTGTTCGCTTCCCGCCAGAGGCGAGCGGCTACCTGCACATCGGACACGCCAAGGCTGCACTCATCAACCAGTTTTACCAGGAGAACTTCAAGGGCACCCTTATCATGAGGTTTGATGACACAAACCCTGCCAAGGAGAATGAAGAGTTTGAGAAGGTGCTTATATCATTTAACAATTATATGACGGGGAGGATGGGGCAGAAGGGGGGTTGTATATGACATGGTGCCGAACAACACTGATATAATTTCTTAAACCAATGGAGAAATGAAGAAGTCACATGATCACCTTTGACTAACAAATACTCATGGAATTCATTGTTAAGCAACGTAGGTAATTAAAGCGTCATATCAATAAATTCTATCTATCTATCTTTGAATACTGCCGAACCCCTCTTTCGAGTATTACTGGCAGGTGCGCGTCGGACTGTTAGTAAAGTGAAAGAAAGAAATAAAAGATAACATTGTGAGACATGGAATAGAAAAACAAAATCCAGTCATGGTTAAAACATGTTAGTCGTGAGAACATTTTTAAAAAGTAAAATATGATAGTACGTAAAACTAATATTGTAAGCTTGACACTGCCTGTTTGAACCTATCAAGTTCTGTTGCTGGCAGAGTTGCTACATTGACGGGCAGGCTATTCCAAAGAACTATGCTATGGGGGTAAAAGGACCACTTGTGATAATCGGATTGGACTTGGATTTGCTGAAAGCTATGGGGATGAACGTGCCGGCTAAGTCTGACAGGCTTCTGGATATAGGGTGGAAGGTTAATGGCCACGATGTTGTGTAAGATTTTGAAGAACATGATGAGCCGCATGTCATTTCTGCGATATTCGAGTGACCGCCAGCCAAGGCTGTTTTGCATCTCAGTAACACTTGCAAGAGGGGAATAGTTGTATTTAACCCAGCGGATGGCTCTTCGCTGGACCATTTCGATTTTATTTTTATTTGACTGTGTGTAGGGGCTCCAGACTGTTGATGCATATTCAACTTGCGGGCGAACTAGGGTTTTGTAAGCCATAGCTTTCACAGATTCATTTCTTGTGGTAATGTTACGCTTAAGAAAGCCCATGGTCTTATTGGCTGTTGCTGTTATTCTTGTAATGTGGGAGTTGTATGAAATATCTGATGAAAGGTCTAAGCCAAGATATTTTGCACAGGGGACAGATTGGAGTGTTTGACCATGGAGTATGTAATTGTGCTTAATGACTTTTTTGTTTTTGGTGATGTGGAGTACTTGACATTTAGAGGGGTTGAACTCCATGTCCCAATCTCTCTCCCATTATTCCATACATGCCAGATCTTCCTGAAGCATTTGAGAGTCAGACAGTGAATTTATTGTAAGATAAACATTGTATCATCGGCAAAAAGTCGTATTTGGGATTGTACTGTAAGGGGAAGTGTATTTATATAGATCAGAAAGCAGAGGGGCCCAAGGACAGAGCCTTGGGGCACACCTGAAGTGACTGGTACTGCTCTAGATTGATCGCCCTCTAGGACAACTGTTTGGTTTCTACCAATAAGAAAAGATCTAGTCCAATTAAGAATCTGGGATGAAACACCATGTTCCTGAAGTGTATATAGAAGTTTAAGATGGTTAACTTTATCGAAAGCTTTCGAAAAGTCTAGCAATATCAGATCTGTCTGTTCCCCTTTTGCCAGATTATTAACAAGAAAGTCTGTCAATTGAAGAAGCTGCGTTTCACAAGAACGCCGTTCTCGGAACCCATGCTGGAGGTCGTAAAGAATTTTGTTTTCTGTAAAGTGAGAAGATAGGGCAGACGCAACTATATGTTCGAGAGTTTTGCATAAGATACAGGTCAAAGAAATTGGGCGGTAATTTGCTGGGTCAGTGATGTCTCCTTTCTTAAAAAGAGGGCAAACAAATGCAGAAGTCCAATCAGATGGGATTTTTCCAGAAGACAAGGACTTTTGGAATAAGACTGACACAACATCAGCAATTTCATGGCTTAGTTCTTTTAAGACAACAGGTTTAAGGAGGTCAGGGCCAGAGGCCTTCCCAGTGTTAAGGTTTTTGAGAAGTTTTTGAACCCCATTTTTGTCAACAACTATGTCCTTCATGGGGGTGTACTTACAAAACTGCAGGGGGTTTAGGCGACTGAGGTTTTGAAGACATAACTGTTTTAGAGACAATGGGGAAGCTGGAGAGAAAACAGATTGGAACTGTTTGTTGAGGATGTTAGCCTTGTCAGTGTTGTCTGTTTTCAAAGTGCCAGTTGTACTATCCATAAGTGGGGAAGATACTTGTGAGTCTTGCTTGGAGTTCTTTATTAGATTGTACAACACTTTAGTAGATTGGATATAAGACTGCTGACAAAATATCAGAGCACAGTTTTTCATATTTACTTTGAAAAATTAATGTTTTGTGGCTGAAAGCGTAACTACTGCTTTAAGAATAATGAGTTTTCTGACAGATTTCTATAAAATTGAAAAAATACTATTGTCAGTTATCTTATATTACTCATTACTTGAAGGAATTGATGTCATATTCAGCTGATTTTGTGACAAAAATTTAAAGAAAAGTCAAAACTGTCAATTTATGAGAGTGCAGCTTTAAAGCAAAAAGTTTAATAGGAGAATAAATGTTCTTATATTTCGGTCTAGGTTATCCTGAAGGACTTGGAGATGCTGGGAGTGAAGTATGACAGGTTCACGCACACTTCGGACCACTTTGACAAGCTTCTGGAACTCTGTGAGCGAATGATACGGGAGGGAAAGGCGTACGTCGATGATACGGAACCAGAACAGATGAAGAAAGAGAGGGAAGAGAGGGTGAACTCAAAAAACTGGGATAACAGTAGGTGGTCCTAAGCTTGTCAGTTTCTAAGGGCTATTCTATTTTACCATAATTATAACCCAAGGGAGGAAGGCACTTTTATATTATGCCACCCACCTCTAGAAGCAAATTTACCCTTTTGGGGTCCAAACTAGTGAAAAAAAGATACCCACCCATATACTATTCAAATAATTGCCTCACCCCAGGAGTGTAATGGGCAGGGACTGCTTAAAGATACACTTTTACCCCCAAATAAGATTTACCATATTTAATGCAATTGTTTTAATTTACCAAAAAGGATTAATACATGTCGAAAACAATGGTTCTTATGAAGGATACTGCGTTTAATATGAAAGGTGCAGACAACACGGTATTTCTACCTTATGAGGCTATAGTAGATCGCAGTAAATCTTGGGTATCAGCTATTGAGAAGACCATCTCAATGTGGTGTGCGATGGTGATAGACTCGCTTGCGAGACAGAAGTGCTGTGTGCATGCCAAAATCTGGTGACTTACAGTGGATGTATTTGTGACTTTATTTATTCTGCTGTCTATTATCAGGTGTTGAAAAGAACCTTTCCATGTGGCAAGAGATGGTCAAAGGTTCCCCTGCAGGGAAGAAGTGCTGTGTGCGTGCTAAGATGAACATGAAGTCCGACAATGGGTGCATGCGGGACCCAACAATGTTCCGGTGTAAGATCGAAAGCCACGTGCGCACTGGAACCAAATACAAGTATGTGCATGGAGATAAAGCAATTCTGGGGGATTTGGGATGGACTTTGGTGAAGGGGCCTAAGTGCAATTTCACAAGAATCAAGGGATGATTTTTTATGTAGGAGTGATATTTTGTAGAACTGCATTGTATGAATTCCTTCATAGGTACAAATATGCCCTGAGGGTTCTTGATGGAACAGCCCCAAGACTTTCTATTTAAGTGAAAAATAATATGGCTTAATTTGATGTTAATGACATTACAGAGTTTACTCAGAATTTTTGATTTTGATTTTCTTTTATCAGAGAGTAGATGCCTATTAATTTACCCATGGAAATAGAGAAGAAAACGACTAGTGATACATGAGAATGTCTTTGTTGAAGTTGAACTCAACATCTTAAGTTGGTTATGCACATCTACATAAGATTTTAAATAATATGGGAACAAAGGGATATTATTTGGAAAAAAATAAAAAGTTTGATAACTGATGATTTTTTTATTCTTTTATTACCTATAAACTTTTTAGGAAAAACTTGTATTAATTGAAACTATAAAACATTGCAAATTTCACCTTTATGACCATGAACTCAAGTATGAGCTGTTCTATTTGTCTAGGGCATACCCAACCTATGACTTTGCCTGCCCAATAGTGGACAGCGTTGAAGGGGTTACCCACGCCATGAGGACCACAGAGTACAATGACAGGAATGACCAGTACTTCTGGTTCCTCGATGCTTTAGGTAAGCCTTACATAGTCTGTTTTTAGTCAAAATGTTACATGCCATGAGTTCCGTGGACTTTTTGACAAAGTAACTTGTACATTGTCAAAGGTTCGAATGATAGACAGAGGTTCTGTTTGCTTGCCAAGATGCCTTGAAATGGATGTATAAGGGACTTCTTGTACTCTACTGTTTTTTATCACGTATGGAAAAAACCCTCTCAATTTGGTGTCGGAGTATATGGCAATTGATTGTACACATGCCACAAGTTCAATTGAGTTTATTACCAAAAAACATTGTGCATTTATTTCCTTGATGCTCAGGCTAGGGTAGCAGTAAGAAAGGCTTTTTGTAGTAAGTAAATGATACCATTACATTTGTTCATGTGTATGCTTACATCTGTATTAACATGATAATGTGTGTGTGCACATTTATTTTCTTTCAAAGAATTTTTTCTTGAAACTTTAAAATGTCAGAAATGACTTTAATACTTTTGGTACTTTTATTCAATTCAGATTTTTTGTTTAGGGATGTGATTTGTAGGTGAATTCACCGACCAAAATCAATAAAATAAAAAAAAGATATGATTAATAAGAATTTGGTTGTTACTTCAATTGTTTCTATTACCGTAAATGACTGGGTATTAGACGCACTTTTTTCCCTCAGATTTTGATGCAAAAAAATGCCTGCGTATAATACCCAGTAACAATTTTTTGAACTTTTTTTCTGATGTCAATTTCAAGCCGAGAGTTTGTTTAGATTTATGTAGAAAGGGATGTTACTCGCGTCATATTGATCGAGTATATACGGGTTAAAACGGCAGTTGAAGATCGGGATACGGTATATTGTAAGACGTTTATAATTTCAACAAAAATATTTTATATTTGGACACCCATAATTATTTCCCAAAATAATTTATTTTGCGTACCTAATTTTCGGACACCCAAAGGACATCAGTCATAACTTTCATAGTTACCAAGTTTCACAGACGAAGAATATTGATTTTTATCTTTACACTGCCTGGCTAGATTACCTAACCGTATACACCACTGTGACCACTTAGTTACTACCCATCCTAAACGATTTATTGCCTGTTGAAAAGGAAGTGTGATATATTTATTTGAGGATTAAACAAACAACAAGGGCAATCAAGGGATTAAGAAAACATCGACATGGCATGTTTGTAAAACGATCTGCCAATAAGCTTTCAAACTTGTACCACACTTATAGACTATATGAAGCAATAATCGTACAGTTATACATTGATCCTGCACAGCAATATCCATGCTCTCCACGAGATCCTCGTGGGCATAACTGTAAGTTATGTGACGTCACACAGTGTGACTCTTTGATCTGAAGCCGATAGAATGTGTTTATTTAGTTCAGTGCATGTATAAAATGGTGTTTTAATTAACTTCATGAAGGATTTACACTTATAGGCGTAATAAATAAGTTTATGACCATTGATTACTACGGATAAATTAATAAGTGGTAAAAAGCAAACATGAAGAAAAAAGGCAGGTTAAACAAACATGTAAATAAAATGTAAAAATGATAATTTTCTAAGTATTCGGAGAGCGAAAAAGATAATTAATTTATGGTGTCCGAACTCTTGTGAATTACGGTATTCAATATTATTTTGAATAATAAATTGAATTAAACAATAATCAAACTTACATATAAAAAAGCAAAGTTGGGCACTGTCAAAATATTTTTTGCTTAACATAACTTTTCATTCTCGACAGTATGGTTTTAAAGATAACCATCGCCATTTTCACGAAAAAATTTTTTTTGTCACTGTCAACAAACATGGTGGCTGAAAATGCCGGACGATTTTGACATTTTTTCTATGCGTCTTTTAACCAAAAACATAGATTAAAAGTTTTTTTCTCGGATTTTTCACAGATTTTTTTCCCTGCGTCTAATACCCCCTATCGTCTTATACCCAGTCATTTACGGTATTCACAATTGCAAATCCAGTTTGCATTAAAATTGAATCTGAGAGAGCTGTAAATAGCTTTTATGAAACAGGTTCTGCTTCTATGGTAGGGAGGTTTGCCCCATTGTGGGTATAGAGCAACACCAAAACCATTTACCAAAATGGTTGTTAGCTGTCGGGTCAATAACTGTGTATGAAATTCTATTTGATTTTAATCTAATAAACAAGGAACCAGTCAATGCATTGTAACTTATTTTGTGTGCAGGTATGAGAAAGCCGTACATATACGCCTACAGTCGTCTAAACCTGCAGAATACCGTGCTGTCCAAGAGAAAACTGACCTGGTTTGTGGACCAGGGACTTGTAGATGGATGGTGAGTTGACATTTGATGATGCAGATTTATGTTCTCATTTCTATGGGGTGCATCAAATGAATCATTGAGTAGAGTTAATTCATCAAACTTATAACTACCATTCAACATAACCAGATAATAATCAACTATATTATGGCCCTGTTGTGCAGAGCTGTTATGTATACATTTAAACCATGTTTCCCCGCAGGGATGATCCAAGATTTCCAACAGTACGAGGTGTGTTGAGACGTGGAATGACTGTCGAAGGCCTGAAACAGTTTATTGTAGCCCAGGGCTCCTCCAAGTCCGTCAACATGATGGAGTGGGACAAGATTTGGGCAGTAAACAAAAAGGTCAGGAAAAATATTAATATTGTGTTATGTGTTGTTGTGTAAATCATAATGTGTAAAATGTACATGAAAACCAAGGGCCCATATTCACTTTTGTCTCAAGTCCGAGTTGAGACCCGGGCTCAGAAAAGCAAATTCTTAAATGTCTTAAATTATCTGTAACGTAATTATTTATGTTACATAACAAAAACATGTAAATAACAGTTAAACATGATATTTACAACATGTACCGCCAATTTAATCATTATTGCTCTTCTAAAACTAATTGTAGAATAAACTGAAGCTTGCAATTTTGAGTAATGAGTCTTAAATTCAGACTCTTAAGACTTAGGTGTATATGGATCCTGAACCACTGTCATCAGGAAGAAGGTATGAACAATGGACCTTGTGATATGGTGTAGAGTGTGCATATGCTAGCCATACTAATTTACTAAATTTAACATACACCCCACTCTACAGTGAGTGTATACCACAGGATAAATTGCGTCATAAATGCTTTGTCAGAAGGAAAATTTTGCTTCGAATGAAGACTTTAAACAAAGATAACTTTACACTTCCTTCATCATTTTCTGCCGCCTGATTGAGAACATTATTTAGGAAACAGGTTTGTTGAAGTGTCTGAGGAAAATAATCAACTTATCATAATCGAACTCCATTAATAAAATGACAGAGGGGCTCTTTAAGTGGCATAGACTGCCTTTTGTTTCATTAAAAATGTTGACGAAAAGGAAGAGTTAATCTTTGTTTTTAGTCTTTATTCGAAGCAAAATATTGCCTTCTGACTTGGCATTTATAACGTAATTTATGACATGGTATAGAAACACTGCCTAGGAAGACACAAATTTTCAGGCCCCCCTTTAGAAGTTTGTTTAAACTTTTAAAATACAAAAAAAACAGGAACCTCATCTTATACAATTTCTTTATTCATTTCTTCCTGGGCTGGGTTGTATGTTTCAATGGTATAGACGTAGTGTTTTAGCCAGGAATTAAAAAGGGCAGGGTGGGCCAAAAAAAGGGCAGGGTGGGCCAAAATAGGGGCATAGTGCTTTCTTAAATGGGAAAACAATGCGCACAATATTAGCTTTGTATTGTTGTATAACGACCATGTACCTTATCAAAGTACATGCATGTTCATACACACATTGTAGTAATATCCCTACAGAATACTCTTAATTCTTCTTTCTTGTTCATTTTCACGTCAGACACTTTCTTTAACATCTCTGGCTTATTTTTTATGGAGAAGTCACTTCTCCCACCAGTCAAAATAGGGAGAAGTGGGGAGACTTTAAGGAGAAGAGATACTTATCGTAAAACCTGAGATAAATATTGTGCCATGCCACAAAACTTTAAATTCACATTTACTTTGATTGCTTTTACCAGATGGAATGTTAAAAAAAGTGTTATTTTTTTGGCCTATCAAAAGTGTACTTGTCTAGATTCTCCTTTTTGCAATGTATAGTTTACCTCCGAAAAGCGTCTAAAATAAAAACAAAGACATTAAAAAAATACCATTTGAAACAAAATACCATTTGAAACAATCAGAATGGCCTTATATATGAGCTGTTAAAAACATTTAAGTGCAGGGGGCGAATCTTGTTTTGGAATGATCAGGATAGGGTACGAATGTCACATTCAGCTTTGCTGTTGTTTACTTGTCTTTGGTTAAACAAATTTTAATATGCTGACATTTTAAAACAAAATGACATTTAAAATATCTATCCTTCATGAAAAACTCACTAACACTTAATAATAGAACTAGAAAATCGAGAAATAAACTCCGAAAAATGTTATGACAGAATGGCGGTGACTCGCCGAATCTTCTACTTTTAAACATCGTACAAATGAGGAAATTACTGTAAGTAAACCCTATATAAAGCAAATAAAAAAGTTTTGAGATTACAAAACAAATTTTCATTATGAACTTTCAACACAAAAACTATCAAATATTGGTCATGCAGTTTTGAGTATTTGATTTTCTTAGCGCCACCGTCTGTTTTTCAATGACCGTCTGCTTCAAACGAAACAATGTTCTAAAAAGTGTGCCTTGTTTTTACACTGCATGTATCAATTGTTTACTAATTCTTGACAACATTTTTCATCAATTCTTCGCTTTTTCTATCGCAATTTAACAAACTTAATCATTTGACCAGTGTCTTCTCTGGTTGGTTAACATGGGACGTTTCGATAATTGGATGATAGACAACCCAATTATGTGATTAGAAGATTACCGATTTTAAGTGGCTAAATTAATTAAATTTGTAACAACATCAAAGATCGACATTTAGAGGTACAACTTCGATGTCTCAGACAAGGAATAATGTGTCATAATGAACAGCAATTAGCACCCTGATTATAAGCGTGAATTACCGTTAATCAGACCCACGGTGATGACGGTCATGTGCCTTAGCACGCACTGATCTATGACAGATTAGGAAACGGCGTCATTGACCAATGAAATACTTTTAGGGCGTAACTTTGTGGTAAACAACGATCTGAATGGCCAGGAGGGCGCAATGGGGCGGGAAAAATATGACAGGGCGTGTAAAAAGGGGCAACGGGGCGGGGTAAAAAAGGGCAGGGCGGGCCGCCCTTCCATTCCGCTATAGCTAAAACACTAATAGACGTAATGCCAGAAATAATTTTAGTTATCAATTTTGACTTATTGTTTGTCCTAAGTTGCTTAGTCAAGAATTTTATACAAAAACCTCTTCAAAAATTTAAAAAATATATACATTTTCAAATGTTAAGTATACTTCTTATAGGGTGGTTCACATGTTCATAAAAAGATAGTCTTGATTTAAGGCCCTAAAAAATATATATATATATTTGGTTCAGGTTTCCCAACCCTACCTACAAAACAAGTGCCAGCCCCATTTTTATAGTCAGTTGTTAAAAAAAGAAAAAGAAAAACGAAGGGATTTACCTAGCCAACCTGTTTATGAAAAGGATGTAACCCTGTCCAAACAACTTTTCTTGGCCAGAGAAATATTGGAAAATGGATGTAACATTGTTGTGTCCTTGTTTGTTGTAGGTGATAGACCCAGTGGTTCCTAGGTTTACAGCTCTACTTGCCAGTGAGGCTGTGGTCGTCAACGTTAAAGGAGCCAGTGACGGCTACAAGGATGTCCAAAAACACCCAAAGGTACTTTAGGTGTTTGTAACCGTCCACGATCTACATGAAAAATTTAATCTTAGCCATAATATAAAATGTTCAAGATATTCTTATCAAACTTGGTACACATGTTGCCAGAGACAATACACACCTTTACAACAAGGCCCATAATTCTGGCTTAAAAAATGTTAGTTATGCCCAGTGCTCTTACTTCTTGTGTTGATTTAGTTTAGGGATACTGTTCACTCATAGTGAAATTAAAAAAACAAACATCAGAGGGCAGCTTGTCAGTCCCAGCTGTATAAGGTAGTGGTACCAACTATCAATACAGTTGCTTCCCTTTGCTGTAAAATAATAACTTAAGTTATTCATGAGCAAGTCATGTGAGGATGATTATAGTCATGTGACTGCTTATTTCTTGAAATATTTTTTTGATTTCAAATATATTTTGACATTGAGGTAAGAAACAAATCATGTAAAAGAGTAAGACAAAACAATAAACATTTTTAAAAAATTGTCCATGGTGGTCAAGACCTCTTCTTCTCTAGAGAGATCAATATCGAGGAGATTGTAGGTACCCTATTGTCTTAAACATTCAGAACGAAGCTGCAGGGACAAAGAAGGTGTACCTGTCTAGCAAGCTGTACATTGATGGAGCAGACGCTGAGGTTGTCAGCGAGGGGGAGATGGTCACGTTTATTAACTGGGGAAATATCAACATCTCCAAGATACACAGGTAGGCTGCTAGAAGTTGCTATCTGGAATTCCAAACGGTAAGAGTGGTCTCATGGTCAGTTTTCTGTCTCTCTCAAGAGGTTGTGGCTTCCAGCATCGTCCGGGGATCATTATCATGGCCTCTTTAAGCTGCACTCTCACAGATTGACTGATTTGACAACTTTTTAGGCAGTATTGATAATGGCTTCTACTCAAGTAACTGATTATCAATAGTACAATAGTTTTTTTCCAATACCTTATTTGTAGTTTTATTCTTGTACAATTACTTGTAATACTTTGTTTATATTATGTGTATGTTTGAAGTTATTTAATGTTATTTTTGCTTTCTGCCATAAGGTTAAACATAACTGAATATTTCTGAATGTATAAATGAAAGGAAAAAATCGAACGAAATTAACAAACACAAATAATAAGAGAAAAGGAGAAAAACTACTTGCCAGTTGAATCTATAAACTGTAAAACAATAATGACCAAATGCAATTGATGGTTGCTGATTTCAGGCCCAACCAATCAATTTTCAATTATGATTGATCATTGGAAAATCACCTATAGGCATTGCTTTAAGTTATGCAAATCACATATAAAAATGTTGTTTCTTGAGCTATCACTTATTTTCAACTCGCCGGTTGAATCGATAAACAATTATGACCCATATGCAATTGATAGCTGCTGTTTTTATGTTTCTTAAACTATCACTTATTCTTCAAATGCAGGTCGGGAGGCAAGATAACTTCAATAGATGGAGAGCTTAATTTGAGCAATATGGTAAGTCGATCCCAAGTTACTTTATTGATCTGAAAAGTTTCTCAAAAAGAGTAACATTTAGCTATTAGTCCATTATTTATTGAAATAATGGAGTAAGTCAATTGAAACTTGTTATTTACAAGATGATGTTTGATATATCATTATTGTTTTTGTGTAAGAACTTGGCCATAAGGGTGAGATCGCTCTAGTGGTAAAGGTGTCTGCCTCTCACCAAAGAAGGTATGAGTTCGGTACACCAGGGACACTTTCTCATGGCCTCTCAAAAAGGACACAGTACTGGTTTCTTCCGAGGAAACTGCTCGGAAGTGATTTAAACCAGCTTTCATCTCTCTTTACAATAGAGCAAAAAAAAATATAAACCAAGAACTTAGCCATAACTTGGACAACGCTCAAAATATTATTATAAAACTTGATTATTTGGACAAAGATGATATTGACATACATGTTTGTGTAACTAATTCCACCACTTTTGTTGATTATAGGACTTCAAGAAGACGCAGAAGATCACATGGCTTGCGGAGTCTAACGTTGCAGACTTTACTCCTACAGTGTGCGTCCACTATGACCACATCATCAGCAAACCCATTCTCGGCAAAGAAGAGGACTTCAAACAGTTTGTCAACGCTGACTCGAAGGTTGGTTGGAGATGTGTGAAGATTTTAAGAGTTTAATTTTAGATCATTAGCTGCTATTGAATTTGGTGCAAATGTATTGCAGAGTCACATTCATTGAAATTAGTCTTTTGGATGATCAGGCCCCATTTCATGTACTACTGCTGCTTGGCATAACATCTTTGAACAAACCCTGCTGTATAAAACCCAGAATTTGAGCAAGCCTTTCAAAGCATTTTACCAGTACCGTATTTTCTCGACTATAAGACGTGGAAATTGGGTCCCGATTTTTACCCCCAAAGTAGGGGACCCGTCTTATAAGCGAGTCGATAAAACATTAAAAAAAGATTCAAGTCAAAATCAGTAAAATTTTACATAGGGTATTCGTCTATCCAGTATATCGTCTCCTGATACAAGTATGGGGCAATTAAGTAAACAACAACACGAAATCTCTTCACCGCGTGTGCTCTGACGTCACACAGTGTACCGTTATATCTGCACTCCATTTTTTCTCATGGCGCGTGTCAGTATAATTAGTTTGACAGATATATCAAATCATTAAATTATAATCTTAATATGATGTAGGTACCTAACTGTCAATTTGATTAAGCAAATTATGTTCGTCGCCAATCAAGGGACAATATTGCCTAAAGCATTATTGCTAAACAAACACCTATTCGTGCCTCGGCTTTTTGCAGTTATGTTATTGAAGCCATTTATTTTGCCGAAGAACTTCATTGGTGTCTTCAATAAAAAAATAAACTAAAACAAACATATGTTGTTATTGATTAATTATTACAATTCCGATCAGTAACGACCTGTCCTGCAAACTTAAACGCGTAACCATGTTCTCATTTTTAACCTACCTCCAAATAGAGAGCTCACAGTTGACCGCCATTTTCTTTGAGTAAAACAAAACCAGTTACCGCGAAAGTCGATAATTGTCCGTTGAGCTTGAACATTTTTACACGTTAAGAAGAATTTTAGCATTTTAGATTTGCTTAAAAATTGACCCCGTCTTATAAGCGAGTCGAAACAAAAAGCACCAGATTTCATGGGCAAAGTTAGGGGGCCGTCTTATAAGCGAATCGCCTTATAGTCGAGAAAATACGGTACAAGCTTGCAGTCTTGTGCTAATTTTGACCACTGGAGTCATTGAATTGTTTTGCTTAAAATAGCATGGTCACTTACACTCAGAAGGAAGGTAACACATTCCCAATTTTACATATTTTGCCAAAATAAAAAAAAAAAATATGGGCTCACTTGCACTTAAATCAGGTGAAATCAAAATATGTATTAAATACGTGCACTTTAGAGTCAATATTTTAATCACTGTGTCACCCATTGCATTCAAAATATAAGGCTGGGTTTTCAAAAGAGATCAGATGAAACAATTGTTGAATATTCTATATGAGTTTCAAATATTTCCTCTCTTCTGCCCATAGTCCGAGTTTGTGATGCTTGGAGACCCTTGTCTGGCGGAGCTGAAGAAGGGGGAGATAATTCAGCTACAGCGACGTGGTTACTACATCTGTGACCAGCCCTACCAGCCCGTCAGGTAAGAACACAGTGGCAGTCTACAACAGCTGCCCTTAAGTTTCTGATCCTAAAGAAATATTTGTGCTACAGACCTTGTGAGCTTGTACTCTTTTTCACTTTGGCATAGTTACCTCAGGTTGTCCCTCAGGCTGTACCATTGGCAGTCATCGAAATTATACATTTTGATGAACAAGTCAAATTCTTATACTATTACTTGGCATCAAATATTTTAACAAGCCCTGCTATATAAATTTTAGAATTTTAGCAAGCCCGGAAGAAATTTTACCAGTGCAGGGCTTGCGGGGTTGTGTTAATTTCAACTACTGCATTGGTCCCAGTGACCAACGCTTGATCAACATTTTCACGCATAATAAAAATATCCTCATCAGTCAATTTAGCCTAAGTAAATTGATCAGGTCACAATAAAATTTTGATTCTTTAGGGTTACCGAACCCATATTTGGAGGTATAGGTACCGAATTATACTGTATATAGGACGCTAGCGTAGTTAGGACACTGGCAAAAATTTGGTAAAAAAGCACACGGTAAAAACCGTTAATACAATAGATGGGACGCAGTGGAAAATGTCAAAACTGGAGCTGAAAAATCACCAGCCACTATATTGGTCTTGATGATTTATTTTTGGATCGTGGTACTTATCCCTTAGTCACTGCTCAGACAATTTCAGTTTGAAATGGACTTTGAGAATTTTCATTCAACATTCTGGGGTAAAAAAGTGTGTCCTATACACATAATACAGTAGGTTGCTTTGATTTACTTCCTTTACCCTTTATGTCGTTATTAATCCGGTTTACAGGTATATTTGTGAGTCTCCAAACAACTTTTGATCAATGGTGACCTCAGTGATACTTTACATGTGTGCTCATTATCCACAACCTCTTTATTTTCAGCCGTTACACAGGCAAAGCGAGCCCCTGTGTTTTGTTCATGATCCCGGACGGCCACACCAAGGAGATGCCAACCTCAGGCTCTAAACACAAGGAAGAAGCAAGCAAGAAAGAGGTGGGGAGATTTTTCGTCACCTTATTGCGAGAACTCAATATCTGCTTCTATTGATATATGCACTTATTGAGTTTTTGCTCTAAGTTTATGATATCATTTATTTTAAACCATTTTATTAGCTCCACTATTAGAAGAATAAGGAGAGCTATACTACTCACCCTGGCGTGTCACACCTTGGTTAAGGTTTTGCATGTAAGCACCTATAAGTGATTATCTCAGCAAATACATCATGTATTGCATTGAAACTTTAAATATGTGTTCCAAATTTTCTAAACCCACTTCATTAATGAAGTTTGATAACACTATTTTGATTTTGAATATAATGCAAATAATGGACCTTTATTATTCATCTTCTGGTAAAGGTTAATATTGTAAGCACACATAGGTTAATATATCAGCAACTTAATGTACTGCCTTTAGACTACACAATGGTACTCAACCATCCAACCTACTTGAATAACCAAGTTAGATAACTCTATTTTGTATGAATGCAAATTATGGCCCTTTATTATTCCACTTAGAAATTCTGGTTAAGGTTTTGCATGTTACCACATTTAAGTCAATACCTTAGCAACTACTCTAAGCATTGCATTGAAACATTGCATTGGAACTTTATACACTCAAGTATGATAACTCTATATTGCATATAATGCAAATTTTCCCCCTTTATCATTGGACTAAAAGTCACTTAGAAATTCTGGTTATGTTTTTGCATTTATTCAAATTTAACATTGCTCCTTGCATGTTTCGCTAAAACTTTGCAATCCTTTAAATGTCTCTGTGACAGCTCTTGTAGTTTGGCTGTTATATGGAGAAAAACAGTTTGGTATTATCATTGCCTCAATGTTAGCAGTATCTTCCACGGTAAATTATCAACTGTTCCAAGATACTCCCATGAAACTTTGTACACATGTTGTCAAAGACATTATGCATGTGTGTATCAAGACCCATAACTCTGGCTTTCATTATTGTTGAGTAATGCCCCTTGTTTGCCTGGGAAAAACAGATGTGTGTTGGTGTTTGATTCATGGTGCTTTTGTACCATTACATTTATGCTTAATTGGGAAGTAAGGCTCCCATGTTTACATGTGTAAAACAGCATTGTCTTTTGGCCATAAACGTTTGCAAATTCGCAGACACTTTTATCGAAACAGTCACATGATAAAAAGCACGTGAAATTATTCCCAGTATTCTCTGTGTCATGTGCCTTATTTGGAAACAGCTATTATGGTAATAAGAACTCTGTTAAAGATTTCTTTTGGAAAAAAAATTAAGTTGTTCTTTGTCGATATTGCTGAGTGAGCATAGTTTGGTGTATACATATGTTGTCTGCCTCTCACCCAAGAGGTCGTGGGTTCAAACCCAACCAGAAGTACTTTCTCATGGCCTCTCAAAAAGGAAACAGTACTGGTTTCTTCCAAGGAAGCAGGTTTGAGAGGTATTCATACCAGCTTTCAGCTGTCTTCACAAACAAACTTTAATGAATTGGTATTAAATAATTTTACTAAACATTATATAGACGTCAATAACCAAGCAACAATAAATAGTTACTGTTATGCTTTGTTACAGTTATTATTTGATAACTTGATAACTGCATGCACACTGTATGGAATATTATTGTTAATGAATATTGTACGGGCTAATGGGGATGGCCCCAACCCCATGGTTCCTATTACAGGGGAAAAGAAAAAGGGTCCTAGAAGTCTCAAAAAGAAAAAAAAATATACTCTGTGTCACCAATGTATGTACACCTCAACACCAGTCCATAAACCCTGATGTGCACACATTATTCAGAACCCCTTTCTTCATTATAAAGCAATGTAAGATTAATTTATGGTAATTTAATGTGTTTTTATCACACTTCACAGAAAGCTCAAAGCCAGAAGGGCAAGGCCGCAGAAAAGTCCCCCCAGGAGGAACAAGCCCCACCCTCTGGCATGAATGCAGACCCTGCCCAGCTGTACGCCAAGGTCACAGAGCAGGGCAACACTGTCAGAGACCTGAAGGCTGCCAAAGCTGCTAAGGTATGGTACTGTTTTTCAAGATTTCCAAGATTAAATTTATATAGTCCCCCAAGGAGGAAAAACCCCACCCTGGGGCTTGGTCTCTGACCAGGCCCAGCTTTATGCCAAGTTCACAGAGCAAGGCAACAATGTCAGGGACCAGAGGGCTGCCAATGCTTCTAAGGTATGGTGCTTGTGGTTGAAAGAGATTTTTAAGCTGCTCAGTTATTGGAAGTGGTGGTTATAGAGATTTTGTACCCTTGTCTGGATTTTATTGGTTTGATATTTTTTTCAGGTTGTAATTTGTGGTTGTTAGTTTCCTTTTACATGAGCAAAAGTATGTTATTATATAACATTCATTTTTGCTATTGTCCAGTTTCTCCAAACAACTAAGTGTTTATTTTAGTAAAACTACAATTATCTGTTATATAAAATATTAAAAACTTGTTTGTTCATTTTGACAGGCTGACATAGATGTTGCAGTGAAAGCTCTTCTAGACTTGAAGGCCAAGTACAAGACTGCCACAGGCAAGGACTGGAAACCAGGTCAGGCCCCTGTTGCCATGGCAGCTCCTGTTGTCACGGCGACCAGCAATGCTGCTGGAGATTTGAACCAGAAAATCACAGATCAGGGAGATGTTGTCAGAGACCTCAAGGGCAAGAAAGCTGCTAAGGTAATTGATTGAATAATCTTAAAGTTGCCCAAAGTGTGGTTACATTTCATTTGTAGGACTATGCATTAGAGCATCTTTCACTAAGATGTCAAAGAAGGTTTGTACATTAAACCAAACAAATTTATTTATTCCTGTGTTGCCAAATGCTTAGTGGAAAAACCCATTAACTAAGGTGGGCCTGTATCAGAATTGATACAGGTATTTTTTCTTTTGATGATCAATATCAATGAAGGTGATTTGTTGGCCAAGCAGTGTACAGTTTTCCAGCCAGGTTTTGAAAAGAGCAGAGTGCTAGGTCAGAAAGGGCACTTTTAATGAACATTAAATAAACCTTAATGGGGCACTTGCTGTGGCCAATGTTCAATTCTTATTATACCCCCCAAAACAAAGTTTGGGGGGGTATACTGGAATCGGGTTGTCCGTCTGTCCGTCTGTCTGTCTGTCTGTCCGTCTGTCCGTCCATTTTTTTTTGTCCGGGATTCATCTTTGTCGTTATTGAACAAATCTTTTTCAAACTTTCAAATATTAATGACCATGATGTAAACCTGTGCCTCCGTGGATTTGGTCAGAGTCGCATGATCCTGAGTGGAGTTGTGGCCCCTTAATGAGTTAAATTGGGCAAAATTAGCTTTGTCCAGGATTCTTCTTTGAAGCTATTGAGCAAATCTTTTTCAAACTTTCAAATATTAATGGCCATGATGTAAACCTTTGCCTCCATGAATTTGGTGGGAGTCACATGATCCTGAGTGGAGTTGTGGCCCCTTAATGAGTTAAATTGGGTAAAATTAGTTTTGTTCGTCCTACTCCTTCGTCATTTTTGAATGAATCTTTTTCAAACTTTTAGCCATGGTGAGAACATTTGCCCCTGTGATTGTGGTTGGAATCACATGATCATGTCTCCAATTATGGCCCCTGAATAAGTTAAAATAGGCAAAAATTATACAGCTTTGTCTAGCCTAATCCTTGGTCATTTTTTCTCATTTTTTCTATAAATCTTTTTCAAACTTTCAATGACCATGATATGAACTGTTGAATATGTGAGTTGGTGCACCTGTATTAATCAGAATGTTTGCATGGCCTTAAAAAGACCTTTAATTGATTTTGTCCTTAAAAAGACCATCAAAAGTCCTGAAGTTAGGTGCATACAGGCCTTAAATTTGTTACAATATTCGCTTTGGTGGCCTACTCCTTTGTCATTTTTCAATATATTTTTCTCAAACTTTCAGCTATCCATGACCATGATGTGAACCTTTGTATATGTGATTTTGTGCACCTGTATTATTTCCTTGGTACTCATGTGTGGGGGGGAGGTGGTGGGGGTGGGTAAACAGAAATTGGGTTGGCAGACAGTCAAATTCACCCGTCCACCTTCATTTTGGAATATCCTGTCAGGAGTCATGACCCCTTTATGGTGAAAATGAGAGAAACAGGTTTGTTATCTCCCCTGAGGTGGGTGGGAGTGGGGTAATATTCGCTTTGGTGGCCTACTCCACAATAGGTATTCTAAATAAACTAAATAAATGTATTGCCTTGTGCTTTCTAATGATACCATAACTAAGGCCAGGGCAAACAACCTAGACAGGGAAGGGTTGGGGGGTATTCGTTAGCCTTTGGCTTACAGTTCTAGTTGTGTATGTGTTCTAAGCACTTTTAATACTTTTATTTTGTTATAAATGCCTTAGCTGTTACTTTTGTGTCAAAATGTCAAAATGATATTTCTTGATATTATACTTATTTCTGAAATTTGACTTTGTCAAATAAAAGGGCACAGCAGGGTGCCCCACCCTGCTATTTAGGCATTGCTGGAGCACTGAGTGTAAGCCTGAGTGACTTTTATAGATGTAGCTCTTATCACATCATTTTGATAGAACACTTGTTCTCACTCCCCTTTCCAACACACCGTTTGTTATTTTTCCTGTTTATTTTGCCTTAGTCTATGTCTATTTTACAATTCAGACTGACATAGATGCTGCTGTGAAAGCTCTTCTCGACTTAAAGGCCCAGTACAAAGCTGCCACAGGCAAGGACTGGAAACCCGGTCAGGCCCCTGTTGCCACAGCAAAACCAGCTGCTGCCCCAGCAACAGGCAATGTTGGGGGAGATTTGGACCAGAAAATCACAGAACAAGGAAACTTGGTCAGAGACCTCAAGGGCAAGAAAGCTGCCAAGGTGAACATTTCAGCCTTTTTGAAAATCCATTTTTTAAATTATCAAATTGTATTTGGGGGAAAAAAATTATCCTGTCTGAGCTTCTGACATGACAACCGCTGTTACACCAGCTAATTCTTTTACATGAGCAGAAGGAAACAATGTGTAATAAATAAAATTAATTTGTATGCGCCATGTATTATTCCTCATTAGATATCCACTTCATGGATTAAAGAATTAACACCAATGTTTGTCTATACATGGTTACAATGGATATTATTTTTAACATAAATACACATCCATTTATTCACAGGCTGATGTAGATGCTGCAGTCAAAGCCCTTCTCGACTTGAAAGCCCAGTACAAGGCTGCCACAGGCAAAGACTGGAAACCAGGTCAGGCCCCTGTTGCCATGGCTTCTCCTGCTACTGCCCCAGCAACTGGCAATGCTGCAAGTGACCTTAACAACAAGATCACAGAACAAGGGAACTTGGTCCGAGACCTCAAGGGCAAAAAAGCTGCAAAGGTAAAAAAATCGCCTCTAATGTGAATACATCATTGATGGTACATGAACAATGGTCAGCCATATTGTCAGAGTAATTATGCTGGCATTTCCTGCGTCTCTGGCCAAATGTTTTATAAAATTAGTTGTTGTTTTCAAAGAAAAAATGTTGGGCTATATGTGGTAGACTTGATTTCTTTGTCAGAGGCAGTGTTGCACAAAACTCTAACCTTTGCAATATTTCAAAATACAATCAAGGTATTCATATGAAATTTGGTAGATATGTTGGCCAAGATAAAATGCGCTTGTAAAGCCAATGGGAATTACTCTAGGTTATATGCTTATTGAGTTACAGCTCTTGTTTGACTGAAAAAACAAAACCAGGTGAGCATTGGCATTTGCAATCACAGCACTCTTGTTTAGAATGTTTTAGGTACAATAAGAAAGGTCAATATTGTTAGATACATACTTGACATCCAAGCATCTGTCTTTGTCTAAACAATAGATATATATATATATATATCTCACTTATGCACATCCTTTCATACACAGGCTGACATAGATGCAGCAGTCAAGACCCTTCTCGACTTAAAGGCCCAGTACAAGTCTGCCACAGGCAAAGACTGGAAACCAGGTCAGGCCCCTGTTGCCATGGCAACTCCTGCTTCTTCCCCGGCAACTGGCAATGCCTCAGCTGACCTTAACAACAAGATCACAGAACAAGGAAACTTGGTCAGAGACCTCAAGGGCAAAAAGGCTGCCAAGGTAAATTTCCTGTTTCATGTTTTAAATTTTTTTAAATTATTGCTTGGACATTAATGTGTTTTATTATGGTACCCAAATTAAAAGAAAAAATCAGTTTTAAGGATAGTAAGAAAGTTTAACTCGTTTATAAAATGTTGGTTTCACAGCAACAGTCAACAACTTTATTTGTGGAATCAACTAGAAATCTATATACTGATCCACTTTACTTTACAGGCCGACATAGATGTTGCAGTTAAAGCTCTTCTAGACTTAAAGGCTCAGTACAAGGCTGCCACAGGCAAGGACTGGAAACCCGGTCAGGCCCCTGTTGCCACAGCAACTCCTACTGCTGCCCCGGCAACAGGCAATTCAGCGGTAGATTTGAATGACAAGATCACTGCACAGGGAAATGTTGTCAGG
Source organism: Mya arenaria (assembly GCF_026914265.1). Taxonomy (NCBI): domain Eukaryota; kingdom Metazoa; phylum Mollusca; class Bivalvia; order Myida; family Myidae; genus Mya; species Mya arenaria. The sequence goes on from NC_069132.1 coordinate 38,466,029, forward strand.
GAAATAAAGAGCAAAAAAGCGGACAAGGTATGATCTTATTTCTAGAAAAATCTTAGGCTGAACTTGCTTAAGCATCTTATTTGAATTAGCCGAATTACTCACTTAAACTTGATTTGACAACACAAGCAGTAGTTTATCATGATTTGCTTCACCTTCTTTGTCTTTTAACTCTTTAAAAGAGAAAGTTAAACTATTTATGCTTAAAGGGACAAGATAACGCATCAAATCTTGCTTACTGAGTTATCACATCGCTAAGGACACATGTATCTTTGGAAGTTTTTGTTTATTTTTCCAATTCAAAATTTACTGGGTGTGTCTACCATGTAAATCCAAGTAAATTTTGAAAGTGGCGTTGGTATATTTATCTGTACTAATCACGTGACTTTCACATGCTAAATACACACACAATCAACTGGGAAACCATTATGCACTATTTTAAATGGGTAAACTCTTGAGACAGCGATGTAATATTCTTTTTATCATGTAAAATGATGTATTATCAGCCTCATACTAGTTTGTATTGATAATTCTATTCTTGTTTCGAGGAAATACTGTATATGCCGGGTTTTTTTACCATCTGGTATCTAGTCCCTTTAACATGAAATCCAAATTAGTGTGCTTAGCTTGATTTTGTTATATAATAAGGAACTTAAGATTGTTCAAGAAATTCGGGCTAGTGCTATTGTGATGGCTTGTTGGCTTTCAAACGACTACTCTTGATAAGCCCCTTCTGGAATTTTAACCAAATTTCAAAGGAATAGTTCTTGAGTGGTCCTTTAGAGGAGCGCAACCATAAAAGGAATAGGGTGCAGCACCCTTCTCATTAGCTAAAACCCTACCGGTCCTTAATATTGTTTCTCCCCAGCTGTTAGGGGGCGATTTTATAGTGCAGAAATGATGCAGCTCAAACACAAGATATTTAAAGCTGCACTCTCAAAGAATGTCAGTTTTGACACTTATTATAAAAATTGTCACAGAATTGGCTGATTTTGGCGTCTTCAATTCAGTCAATATTAGATAACTTATTATAGAACAGATCTCAATTGTTTGGTAAAATGCTGAAAATTGCATTTCTGTCTAAGCGATTGTAATGGTTTAAACCAAAAAACATAAGTTTTTAAATGTATATATGATAAACTGCAATCTGATCTATTGTCAGCAGTCTTTATTCCCCATTTTCCAGACATTTACGCAAAAAAAGGTGACCATCCAACTTCAAAAAGTAATGAAGTTGTCAAAATGATAACTCTGTAAGAGTGCAGCTTTAATATGAGAAATAAAAATCACAACTACTGTATTTTATAATATTTTTGTATTGATTTACAATGTTTAGGGCTAAGGGTGCAGCACCCCCAATAACTCTTCGGCTAAAACCCTTATCCTTTTAGAAAAATCATGTGAAATCACCTGCTGTCAAGGTATTGCTTTATATATGTCTGAAAGTATGCAATACAAGAGAAATAACATGAGCATATGTCATGAACTCTTGACTGGTTTTCATCATCCCTTGTTTTATTGCCGTAAAATTGCATCATTTAAGTTTTACATGTACTTGAAAAGGAAGTTGTAATATAAACATTGTTCAGGTAACAGGTGATCAATTTCAGAACATATATAAACAGAGCATTTCATATTTATGAGGCATGTCAAAATGTTTAGTCTGTATTTACTTATTTAAACTGGATTATATTGCACTAGAGCGGCTGGTAAAATATTCCTTTTATGATCTGAGATAAACTAAACAAATAAATGTTCAAATTATTGATTCATTGAATGTAATAAATAAAAACTTTGTTAGATTCTTTTAAAAACTTTGTTAGATTATTTTTGTGTTTATTTAGACAGTAAATATTGTTATAACAATTGAGCAAGAAAATTCAAGAAAGCATAGATTGTCTTCTAAGCATAAATGAAAAATATATTAGTTGGATGTAGCCTAATTATCCAACTAATCTATAAATAGATTAATTCATAAAACTGAGTGTGTGAAGTAGGTCAAGTGAAACTCACATGTATAAACATAGTATAATACAATTCAGATGCCACGTGAATGATTCAATTAATGCTTGAGTGAAACTTAGGTGTTTTTCAAGGATATATCAAGGTAGTTTATGGTATAATTAGAGAACATATTATCTTTAGTGCTTCATTTCATTCACCAGATTATTTTTTTTCAGATTTTTTTTGTAAAATTTGTGAAATTTTAACATGATGAGACACTTATCTATATTTAACATGTATATACTATATATCTCAAAAGGCTTTTCTTTATGTACTGTGATGAAAAATATTATTACCTTCTAATTTTTAAATGAATACTTAAAAAAATGCTTGCTTTAAAATGAGTTTAATCATATTTTGTACTTGTTAAAATATAAATGAATTTTGTACTCGAGTCAACTATACAAGGTGGTTGGTGACAATCAATACTGTAGGTTTACTGTAGGTTAACTGTTTTTCATTGATGATGCAATACTTTGCATTGTCTTGATGTTAAAATATAAAAAACTTTGTTATTTTATAAACACACATTCAGGATAAAGTATTGAGTGATTTTGACTAAATAACATTTTTTTTAAAGAAAACTCAAAAAGTTAAAACTAGATTTAATGATTTATTTATAATGTTCTCTTTTAAAATATAATGATATTATTTATTTCTTATGTCCCTTTTAGAAATATATTATTAATTTCAATTGTTTTTCTTTAAAAAAAAATAAATCATTGAACAGGTTTTTTGTTTGTTTGTTTGTTTGTTTCATTGACTGAGACAGTTAGTAATTAGTACTTTTGTTCTTCAAAGAAATAGAGGAGTGGAATAGCCTTGTTATCGGCATAAAATGTCATTGAATTGCAAAATCTTAATCCATGGTCACATCTAAAAATGGGTTTAAGACATTCAAATCAAACTTGGTACACCTGTTGCACATGTATACTGAATGTTCAAAACTCTTGCTTTAATAATTGTTGAGTTATGCCCCTTGTTTAATTGAGAGCAAGAACAATAGGTCAGCACTGGCCTTTGCTCCGTGGCGCTTCTTGTTCTTTCTCCTTGTTACTTGAGTGCAAAGTGACTCATATCACTGTGAATGTGTTTATCTTTACCTCAAAAAATAAAAATAAAATTTTATGGAACATTTGAGAAATACATGATTACATGGTGTATCTTGGGGTACATGTAATGCAGGCTTAGGTCAGTAAAAATCATTCTGTTTTTCTAGGCTGCTGTAGATGCTGAAGTGAAGAAACTTCTCCAATTGAAGGCTGATTACAAGGCAGCCACTGGCCAGGACTGGAAACCAGGAGTGAGTGGAGCAAACGTTCAGGGGGCAGGATCTAAACAAGGTGAGGGGGTGTGTCCAAATTTTGGAGTAAGAGTAAAACGTAGCCACTGGCTGGGTAGGCAGTTGGTTGGGTCAAAACTAGGTAAGGGGGCATTTCAAAATATAGAGACACATTGAACAGCAGCCACTGGGCTGGATAGCAGGCAGAGGTGGTGATGATACACAGGGGCTGTGGTCTATATTAGGTAAGGGGCGTGTCAAAATCATAGAGAGACTACAAGGCAGCCACTGGCCAGGATTGGGAGGGGCAAACAAACGGGGGCGGGATCTAAACCAGGTTAGAGAGTGTTTCAAAATTATAGAGACTACAAGGTAGCCACAGGACAAGAATGGAAACCAAGAAAAGGCGGTCAAAATAAGGTAAGGGGGCTTGTCAAGATTATGGAAAGAAAACATTACATGTATCAGGAAAAAACCACCAGAGTTTGATCTTGATCCTAACTTGGTCTGCATTTGCAATGATCCATTATGGATCACAGATTATTTTTCTTTTTTGTTTGATTCTAAACAATAATATGTATTCTCTTGATGTTTTGGAGCAATTTTATATGGTATCTGTGCCAAATATCATAAGGATAATACATAGATTATAATACAGTACAAAATTTATTAATGAAGTTTTCTAAAACTTGTAAAAATAAGTACTCACACACCAAGAAAGTAATCTATATCTTATCGTGAGACTTTATTTTCAGACTATTAACGGTAGTTTATTAGCAATATAATGAGTTATTTCATGATTTGCAACATCATTGGTATGAATAAAGCTATGTTAAATTTAAATATGAAAAACCAGGCCAGCTGGGGACTGTAACATCAATAATATAAATTTTGATGGCATATATTTTTTCTAATTAACAGGCAAGGGCGCGGAGCCAGCAGGGGCACCAAGAGGGGAAATGGCAGACGGTCCAGAAGCGGTTGCTCTCAGGGAAAAGATTGAGGCCCAGGGTGGAAAAGTCAGGGATCTGAAGGCTGCCAAAGCTGCCAAAGTGAATGCTTAACCCTTTATCATTAATCCCCTATATACTTAAAAATGCTAAATTGTACACTAAACAGGAAGAGTATTCTAGCTGCATGCTTTGGGGAAGTTTATGTATGAACCTTTGATTTGTACAAACATTCTATGTAAACTTTATCAAGGGCTATGAAGATTTCAGATTTTTTTTAATAGACATACTGTTGTTATTAAATTATTATATTGGAAGTATCTGTATATCTGCATTATGTACACATATTTGATGAACTGCTCAGATAGTAGAGAGTAATTATTAAAATATCTTAAAAGCTTGTTTCATAGTCATTGTAGAATGAATAAAAATAAGCTCCTTTATACCTAGGATTCTATAGACAAGGAGGTGTCGACCGTGCTTGCCCCGATCAAGGAAGTTAATAAATAATCTCTGGCCTTTTACATGATTTTAAATTACTCACTTTTAATCACAGGATGTGGTAGACAAGGAGGTGTCCACCTTGCTCTGCTTGAAAGCCCAGTACAAGACCCTGACAGGGGAGGACTTGCCAGCAGCGGGTAGACAGGACAAGAAAAAGGGCAAAGGAGACAACCAGGGCAAGAAGGGAGATAATAAGGAGAACAAGGGAGATAAGCAAGGGAAAAAGCAGGAAAAGGCCCAGAACGAAAGCAAGAATGCTGAGGAGGCTGCCGCAGAGCACAGTAAGAAACAGAGCAGGTCAGTAGTAGATTTGATAAGACATTGTCAGCTTGTCTGCTTTAGAAAAAGAAAAAGATAGCTATTGTCATAGACTTGGTGCTTTTATCAGCGTCATGAGCATGCAAAAACTTTGGCCGTTGTTAAATGCTGTTGAAGATATTCAGATGAAGTTTGCTAGGGACAAGACGCACATGTATAGCAAGGCAAATAACAAGGGTAATTGTCAAGTTTTCCTTGTTTGTTTGGAAGAAACAGACGAGCGTTGGCTTTCAATCCTTGTCACTCTAATGCTTATACACTGTGTAGTGTGCTTGGGTTAGAAACTTCCTACAGGTTAGCTTTGTCAGTGGATCTCTGTGCTAGTATTCAAGACATTAAGGGCTCGAGCCCTGCACTTGGGGCCCTTTTGCTACCAGGGCGAGTGAACTTAAAATATACTGCCCCTGCACAAGCTTTCTTATCCTACATTTTCACGGATTCATTTATGAAGAACTCGGTAACCAGACTGTCTATTACTGGCTTAAACTATAAATTAATTACAAATTATTAAAAACACTAGTTAATCATATTAAAATTACTAATTTGTTATGTTTGACTCTCTGAGATATTATCTACAACATAAAATTGATTATACAGTCTCCGCATTCATTCTTTTGGCTTTGTGTTTATTGAGCATATAATGTGTGGTGTAAAATGTTTGTTTTAGCATGGCTCTTTATTGAGACTTATCCATGTTTATTAACCATTCACTAAATTCCTATTGCAGACTGGGTCTTGAAGCCAAAAAGGAAGAAAATCTCTCAGACTGGTATTCTCAGATCATCACGAAGGCTGAACTGATTGAGTATTACGATGTCAGTGGTTGTTACATCCTGAGGCCCTGGTCTTACTCTATATGGGAGGTTATCAAGGATTTCTTCGATACAGCAATTAAGAAACTGGGCGTGGAGAACACATACTTCCCGATGTTTGTGTCAAATGCTGCCCTGGAGAGGGAGAAAACGCACATTGAGGACTTCGCTCCTGAGGTAAAATAGAATTTCATTCCATTTAATTTTTGAAATTAATTTATTTTAGTGATGAAAGGAATTTTTCCATACAAATTTATATACATGTAATTTCATAGAACGTCATGCTGTCATACTTTATTTCACAACTCTGACCTTGTTGAGCTGATTTCCAAATGCCAATCATTGCGACGGTCGTTAACCTTTTTTACATTAATCTAGTTTTCTAACTATTCAACTGCAGATAACTTGGGTGACAAAATTTATCTGGGAACCATTGAGAAGGTCATTTACCCATCATACTTAAATCTAGTTTTCAACTTATGTATAAATTTGCAGGTAGCATGGGTGACGAGATCTGGGAAATCTGAACTTGCCGAGCCAATAGCCATTCGACCGACTAGTGAAACTGTCATGTACCCGGCGTACGCAAAGTGGATAAAGTCTCATAGGGACCTGCCCCTTAAACTGAACCAGTGGTGTAATGTAGTGGTGAGTGGACTACCTTAAAAGATCTTATTGTGTTTTTTAGGTTTTGGCTAGTCTATTTGGCTACTCAAGTTATTATAGCAATGACGTTGTTGTCTTTGTCGGCGTGCAAACACTAAAATCTAGGCAATAACTTATAAATACAAGATATTCAATTGAAACTTGGTATATGGAACATGTTGCCAGAGACAATATGTATAACTCTGGCTTATTTATTATTGATTTATGCCCTTGTTTGACTGAAAATCAACTGACAAGCATTGGGTTTGCTCCGTGGCAGTTTACTTGGCTTATCTTTTGTTGTTTATCTCAATGGAAAAGTTGTGGTATATGGTCATAGCTTTGCCGTCCTTGTTGTGCACAATCTTCAAACTTGTCCATAACTAAAGAAATATTCAAGATATTTGCGTGAAACTTAGTACACACATACATTTTACCCGAGGTTGCACGCTTCAGCAAAGCAGAGCCCATGGTTCTGATCAAACTGATTGATTGACTGAGAAAAAAACAGACACATTTTGATATCTTGGGCGGTTTTCATAAAAATTAGATCTAAAGTCATTTTCTAACAGTTACTTGCCTAATTTTTAAAAACAAAGAATTTCGAAAAT